>NW_024383978.1:0-44618 GCF_016835505.1 Polypterus senegalus
GTAAAGGTCTGTTAAGATGCGAGGGCGAATTTTTGCTAATGAAAGATAGGATTTTGTCTAAAGCAATCAAAAAGAGCAAGAGGTGCAGATGGAATGTTATTCTAAAGAGTCGCTCATGCGCGAAACCCAACTGCATTACTAATGTTTTGGGAGAAACAGCCGAATTTCAAAGATACAGCCATGGCTATGTAGGAGTTGTTTTTCACTCGAGCTTTTTCACATGTAAGCATATTACTGTGTCTTCTGGATCAAGCACTAGTCTCAAGGCGAGTAGAAGAAAACATAGCCGTGTCCCGGGAAGGAGGGTGTGAGAAACTGATCACTTCTGATACACTGCTTCCACGTAGGCGCTTTTGGGCAAGGACACCTAATTAGTATATAAGGGAAGGTTCCGCCTCAGTTTTCTTTGGACGCTCAACCGTGGGGAAAGGCAACCGCCCGGTATTTGAAAGACAAAATGAGTTGGTCCTCTGACAAGACTGACAAGCGGCTCCTCAGTCTACTGGTCTAGGATGATGGCTCTGGGTCTTTTGATGTATGTTACTGTATGTATGTATGTTATTGTAAGTATAAGTTTGTCTCTTTAAGCCTATATACTGTATTTATTTCTATAACCCATTCATATGTATTTATATGTTATAATTGAATAAGTAATTTTATTTAAGTAACAGACCTCTTCTCTGATTTTTGCCTACTTATGTTTTAATCCCTTGAACCATTTTCCCAAATCAAAACAGAGATAGAGTAGCTTCCTGTAGAGTCTCGTTCCAGTTGATATTGTCATGTAATAAACCGAGTGCCCTGGAGACTGACTTATAGGTCGGATGTAGGACACCATCAACTGTTCTGAGAGATTTGAAAGATGTGGGACCTGTGATTTTGTTGAGCAGCAGTCGAAGATGGTAGCATTCAGAGTTATTCGGTGTACAGTGTAGACCCGTCCCAGTATGTTATGCTTTTTCACTCCCGAATATCCTGGTACAGGGTTGCCCTGTTTCCTTGATGAAACATGTTGTTTGCCCACACATAATATGATGGAATTTCATTATAATGAAGTTGTTTAGCAAAATCATCGTGTTTGCAAGGTCAAAGAACGCCTAAAAGGGTCGCTTTGTGGTGGACTGTGTACTTTATCGGCAACATTGCCTTCTGTGAAATAAATTCTTTGTCTGTTCTCAAGATGCACAGCAAGATGAACGACGAGGAAACGCTTGTGAATGGGAAAACAGAAAATCGCCAGGCTGCTTCAGAGCTACTAATGTAACGACCAGCTTCATATTGAGATACTTCATCATTTTGATTTTGTATTGTAAATACTGCCTGGTCACTTCCCTTGTTAACATACTTGCAGATGTATTTGATCGATTTACTGAATTGCAAAATTCGACATTGATGAGCATTGAAGAAGCGGAGACAGGACTATAAGGGACCACCCATCTGTTGTCGATATCTGCCCTTTGATATTAATTGTATGACCTCCATCAGCAGGTGCGCGGGCTGTACTGAGGGCAACCATCTTCTCCGGTCTGAGTTTCTGAGATGAACGACGCTGGTCTTCTTAGTGCATATTCTGTTGATCATGCAGGGCGAGTTGATATTATGAGGTCCAATGGGCCGTGAATCATGTTGGATTTTTACTATTTGTGTAGGGCAGGGTCAGTCTGTGGATCGAATTTCTGCACGGATGAGTTGATCGATGAGAGCTGGTTTAATCCTATCCTTAGCCACAATAGAATGTGTGCATGGGAATAACTCGCTTTGCCACTTTATGGTGTACATGTAGCAATTTGTACAGTCAAAAATGTTACTCGTGAGCAAGTCTATCATTTTGTAATCTTGAGATGAAATACACGACTGATAAGGTCGTATGCATCGAAGGTTTTTGACGTGGAAGGAGAATTTCAGTGATCTCAGGCCATTTAGGATTGCAAGTAAATGTGATGAATAAGTCAGGCGCCATAACGACAAACATATGTCATTGCGTCTTGTGTACACTCGGCATATAGCAAGGTCCTCCAGTGAAGGTAGATGGTAATATCACAGCTTGACCAAGTTCTGTTAAATCAGTGTCGTTTTTGTCAATAGCATCTTTTAAGTGAATGTAATTTTCAGCCCATAGTTTTTTTTATTTAGTCTGATATAATTTAGTCTTTCGATTCAACTTTTGGTATCATATCAACTAAAAACTGATTTAACAAAGTTCGAAGAAAAGGATAATATTATCATGATGTTGTCTGATCATAAGCCAATATGAATAGAAGTTTGCTGCAGAGACGTTTTTTTTCATAGGTAATTTACTGGCAGCATGAACTTGAGGTATAGACAATATTGAGGATATTGAAGTGCATCATAGGATCTGTGGGTTTCCTTAATGAGTTGTAGTTTATTGTCTCTGGTTTTCAAGACAATATCTCTGTTGTTGAATGTTTGCCCAATGATGACAACACCAACTTGATGAACTGTAGGTTTATTAAATCTGCCTTTGTGTGCAGTAATGGTTTTTGTCGCGTGAATGACAACTTTGAAGTCTTTTGTCATCATCTGAAATACTGTCCATTGTGGAGTGGAAGTCCTGGATGTAAGTGTTACAGTCATGGAGCATTTTTTGTAATTGCTTGACCAGGGGCATGTAAAGTCCAGAAAAATTAGTGGAGCAGATTTGTGCTTCCTTTTCATCATCCCCGACAAAATAAATTTGCAAAAATTTGTGTTCCTCACTTGGCATAGGTAAAAGACTGCCAATCAAGTGATGCACTTGTCCCTGAACTTTAAATGAAGGCATAAAATTCCCCTCAATGATATGGTTAGCACCAAATGATATCATTTGAAATGCACTGTTGTACTTTCGAATGTTGTTCAAGAAATGCTCACTTTGAGAATGTTCGCCATTTAACAGGCCCTCAAGAAGATGAGGAAGCTTACATAAAGGAGTGAGAGAGACTTTACCACTGTTACAGCACAAACCAGGAGACTCGATTTCCACTTCTTTGCTTGACAATAGTCACAGTGAACATCCATGGATCCAATGTGTACGTTTTGTCAGACTCATAATGTATGTTTGGGTGACACGCAAATCCACAATTGGCTTTTTTGAGCCAAATCTGTTGTTTTCGCATGAGCCGCTTTTCATTATTGGGATCGATTCAGAAACAGAACCTCTATTAACTTGTGGATTTGCCTCCGTGTATTTAGCTACAGCGTCTCTATGAACTTGTGGATTCGCTTCGAGTATTTAGCGACAAGCGTCCCTATTAACTTGTGAATGTGCTTGCAAGTATTTAGCGACAGCGTGCCTATTAACTTGTGGATGTCTTACGAGTATTTAGTGACAAGCGTCCTATTAACTTGTAGATGTGTTGCGGTATTTAGCTGACAGCGTCTCTATTAACTTCAGATGTGCTTGCACGTGTATTTAGCGACAGCTCCCTATAATTCGGATTTTTCCATAGCTATTTGGCGGCAGGCTGCAGGTTGATTCCGTCTAGCTGTATCAGAAAATCTACCACGACGTCTGATACGCCTCCTTTTTACTTTGTTCTCACAGCTTGGATTGCGCTGTGATAATCAGCTGGAGTTGTGTTGAACTGACATTCAGCATGTGTCAATCGATGTAACATACAACCGGCCTCATCAATAACTTTGCATCCAGCTTTAGAGTTGAAATATTCAGAAACATCAAAGTATCCACTACTCAAATTGTCACCTGTGAATCTAAGATGTTTAAGAGGCATTGACGGTTCTCAAAAGGTGTAAAATATTTGCCATTTCGTACACTTGAAAGCGACAACCAAAGAATTCAGCAGCAGTCATCAATTCACATACAGAACCATAGGTGAAGGGCTTAAGCATTTCAGTCTTATAGTGCTCTGTGTACTATAATTATCTCCTGTACCATCTTCAGTCCACACTTTGAACCCTCCCAGTCATTTAATACATAAGCGAATGTCCCTCGGATATCAAAAGTGAGTCTGATATGTCCGTGCAATATGTAACATAGAGAATGGAAAAGGCAGGTGCCATCTCCGGGCATGGACACCACTCGGTAGTTCTTTGATTGATGGTGATCACCTCGATAGACATTTTAATAGGGGTACAGTTGGAACAATAAAGGAAATGGGTACTTGATCAGTAAACAAAGTATAAAATACCTACACAATAACTATAACAATCATAATAAACAAACAATATAACAGTGGAGAACCGTGGATTAAATAAAAAGGCTGTAGTTGGTAAAGCAAGGAAAAACTGATGGCCTTATATGGCGTTTGTTTATAAAACAGTGGAGAAGCTGTGTAAAGGCTGCTTTAGAAAAAAACAGGGGAGCGCCTTATATGGGCAGGCAGCCAGCCAAAGAAAGGAATCAATAAATAACTATAATCGTAACAGTGGAACAAAAAATTAGTGTAGAACCTGCGGATTAAACAAAGGAAATGGGTACTTCAACAGTAAACTAAGTCTAAAATAGCTACACAATAACTATAACAATCGTAATAAATGAACAATAAAACAGTAGAGAACCCAAGAAGGAGAATAAAACAGCGGAGCAAGTTGTAAAGGCTAGCCTCACAAAAAAAACACGGAGCGCTCTTATATGGGCAGGTAGTCAGGCAAAGAAAGGGAATGAAATAACTATAATAGTAATAAACGAAGAAAACAACAAGCAGAAAAGCCAGATTAAATAAAGGAAATTGGTAAATGAACAGTAAACTAAGTGTAAAATACCTACACAATAACTATAACAATCGTAACAAATGAACAATAAATCAGCGGAGAACCCGTGGATTAAATAAAAAGGCTGCCGTTGGCAGAAGCAAGGAAAAAGGACTTTCTTATATATCGTTAGACATAAAACGTGCAGAAGCTGTAGAAGGCTACTTTTCTTAGCGAAACCGAAACAGATGAACACACCGGCGAAGAATGGCCTTATAGGGCAGGCAGTGATCAGTTACATGGGAGGCGTGCTGCAATTGCGCAGCAACCTTATATGAATATACTAAGCACAGTCCTTCACCCGCAAATATTTACCTTACATGGGCGGGCACTCAATTACGTGGGGCGTGATGATGAGCGCAGGCTGAAGACACAACCGCCTCACCACGGCTGACCAGGCTGCCCTTCTATGGCCGTATACAGTATCACGAAGTAGGTTCCAGTTATGACCGTTACGCGTGAATTTCGAAATGAAACCTGCCCAACTTTTGTAAGGAAGCTGTAAGGAATGAGCCTGCCAAATTTCAGCCTTCCACCCACACGGGAAGTTGGAGAATTAGTGATGAGTCAGTCAGTCAGTCAGTCAGTGAGGGCTTTGCCTTTTATTAGTATAGATCTATACGTGTAGACTAGGGTTTTGAAACTCAAGGAATATGTTTTCAACATTTTTAACAATGTTGAAAATTAATAGTATTCTTCCACAATACTATGTTGTTTTCAGTGGGCACTGCCTTTTTGGGAAATTTTAGTTGATGATTGCTAAGGTGTTTGTGCTATGCAGGGACAAGGAGAAGTGTGTGATGTCACCATTGCACGATAATGTGAAGGTCAATTGTGCTCTTCCTGGGGGTCCAAGATTCGATTCACTCAGAATACTTACTGTTCATTTTTTCTTGTTTTTATATGGAAGTTGTTTTGGTTACTTGATTCTGATCTAAGGTTTGCGCTCTGGTTTTGGCTACTGGTTTACTGATCTCCTGGTTATGTATCCTGGCCTGTCTTTAAATACAATTCATCTTGTGTTTCTTTTTCAATATTAATGTTGCATTTCTCTTGCAGTCAGTAGACTGATGCCCATATTTTTAATACTCTATATAACAAGTTCTGATCTGTTTCTGCTTTCCAGTTGTAGGGCAGGGGTAGTGAGGATGGCAGAGAGAGCTTGCTGGCATTGTGTCATATAATGCCATTCCAATTACAGAAGTAGTAAGAGGCCCAGACTGCCTACAAGTCAAAAGTATCTTGGATGAGGTTTGTAAAACCTTATTCCAGCTGCTTTTTGCTTGGATGGTACAACTAATTGCTAATAGGACTTCAATTTAGATGAAGAAGTAGTGGAAATTGGAGGAAATACAAGCTAACCCATTCAGCTAGTACTGAAGTTGCATATTGCAGTTCATTTACTAAATGTAACAATGTTGTTACACAGTACAGTCTTCACAGGTTTGTGCAGAACCCGTTTGTTTACTTTTCAAATTATGTGGCCTGTAATTATTAAAATCTCTATATTCTTTTAAATGCAATACAAAATGCAAAACCTGCTCATGTTTCCTACCACAAATAAAAACAGTAACGTAATTCCAGATGAAATCCTAATTTTTCAGTGAATTACATTACTTACCAATTCCAGTGTGCATTGTACATATCTGTTGTTTTGTTTCTCTTGTGCAAAATATGTGCCGAGTGATTTCCGCCTCAACCGGTGGAAATTTAGGATTCAGTTGTGGCCAAGAAGAGCACAGAATTTTTTTGGTGGCCCCTTTCTGTAAGGTTGGATGAGCTGGTGGACTGAAGTCATTCTCTAAGGACAAATCTTCTTTGAGAATTTTTACAGTTTCATAGTTTAGCATTGCACATTCAGAATCCTCCATTTTATTGCCAATATAGCCTTCCTCCATTCTTCCTTTTAAAATTGAAACTTTCTCTGCACTATCCTTCACTTTTATTGAATGACTCTCTGAACCGTGGTGGACAGGACCCCACTCACAGTCCTCCTCCTTGATATGCACCAGTTTTTGCTCCATGACACAGTTTTTCAATGACTTGCACGGACTGCCTGTTGTGAGGTGGACAGAAGTCCATTCTGTGTCCTCATCCTTAATGTAAGAATTTTGCTGCTCCATGGAAATATATTTTAGAAGGTAGCATGTTCACAGATACACCTTTCTTATCACAGAGTCTACACTGCTCTTGAGTGATTTCCTTTTCACCTTCCTGGCCCCAGCCTTTAGGCCAATAAGTATCTCAGTGCATAACCATATTGCGATAAGGTGGCTCCTTTAACTCTGTGAAGAGAAAAAGAAACTTACATAAGCTCTCTACATCTTTTACAAATGTTTGTGAACAAATTTTAAAACAAATGATGCAAGGTCTACTTAAATGCAATTGTAGAGAGCTGTAAAAATAGACCTAGTTTCCTTGAGATGTGCACATCTGCTTCATATTAACACTTTAATAACATTAATTGTCAACGTATTCTTAAATTTCACGGCTCCTCAAAAAAGTTTTATCCCATCTAAAGTAATGCTCCTTACGGTTTATTTGAAATTATTAGCTTTAGGACAATTGTGAAGGAAAAAGGCCATACCACCCAACCAATTCATCCATCCTATTCACTAGATGATCCAAAATAACATCAAGTTGTGATCTGAGGGTCCCTACAGCCTACTGTCTACCACACTATGTGCAGTAATTTATTCCATGTGTCTATGTTTTTTTGTTTTTTTTTTTTTGTGAAGAAAAACGTCCTGATACTTGTGCAAAAGCTGTTCTTAACAAGTTTCCAACCACGTCTCTGTGTTCTTCTTGAAGAATTAACTTTAAAGTATCAGCTGGGAACCACTGTACTTATTTCTTTAATAACTTTAAACACTTTATTCACGTAGCTCACTCTGTTTGCATAAATTGAAAAGGTTCAACTCCTTTAATCTTTCCTCATAGCTCCTGGAATCAGCCTAGTGATCTCCTCTGGACTTTCTCTAGCACTGCTATGTCTCTTTTTGTAGCCTGAAAACCCAAAACTGTCCACAGTACTCCAGGTGAGGTCTAACCAGTGCGTTATAAAGCTTCAGTATGACCTCCCTTATCTTGTACTCTACACATTGTGCTATATAAGCTAACATTCTGTTAGCTTTCTTGACTACTTTTGTACACTGCCTGGATGTAGATAACTATGACTCCTAAGACCTTTTCAGAAGACCTACTTTCAGATTACAGACCTCCCATTGTGTATTCAGATTGTGATATATGGCCGCCATTCATCCCAGCCAATACCCCAGGCTGCCAGATGGAGCCCTCCTGCAGCATGGAGATGCCCCAAATTCCAGCAGGGCATCATGGACAATGGAGTTTTCCTTCACAGCCCTGCTGGATACCATGGGGGCCACCGGAGGATGCTGCAGGGAGGCTCAAGGATTTCTACTACCCCTTTAGCCCGGAAGTACTTCCATGTCACGAGGACAGAAGAAATAAAGTACTTCCGGACTGAGGAAAAAAAGGAGTTTTCACCTGACCCAGAAGTGCTGAATAATCAAATGGACTGAGGGCTCAGAAGCACTTCCAGGTCAAGGACTATAAAAGACTATGGGAGATCCCAGGCAGGCCGAGCTCAGCGTATAGCACAAAGCAATAAACACTGAAGTTGATGAAATACTGTAGAAGAGTGCAATTTTAATGATTAATATAAAAAGCATGACAATATACAAGCGCATTAACATTTCAAGTGAAACATATCCAGTTGATATGCATAAACAATCTGGACAAGAATATTAGGTTTGATGATACAATTCTAAATGAAAGGGCATATAATATAGAATGAGCTACACTGTTACAGTCTTGGGCGGATTTGTGACAATGAAATGTAGTGTAAATAAATGTAATGTATTATACAATGTGAGTAGAACCCGTTACATCTTGTGACAGATAGGGGTGCTGTCTTCCCTTGAACCCTCGGACCAGATGCAGACACCAGATAAATGTCCAAATTTTACATTTATTTGAACAATAATGCGCACAAAGCACCCTCCACTCCACTATATTCTTAAATAAGATAAATAATCAAATGCAATAACCAATCCTCCACTCCCAGACAAGTTGTTCCCTTCCTCGCCCGTCTGGGATCTCCCACGGTCCTTTATAGTCCATGACCCAGAAGTGTTTCTCTTCTCACTGTCCATGTGACTGGCATACACTTCCAGGTCGGATAAAAACTCCTTTTTCTTCATCCCGGAAGTACATCATTTCTTCTGTCCATGTGACTGGGACGCTACTTCCGGGCTGTAGGGAAAATAAACATCTCTGTGCCTCCCTGCAGTGTCCCCTGGCGGCCCCAACGTTATCCAGCAGGGCTGTGCATTAAAACTCCATAGTCCATGATTCCCTGCTGGCATTTGGGGCACTTCCAGGCTGCAGGAAGGGCTCCTTCTGGCAGCCTGGGGGTATTGGCACGGATGAATGGCTGGCCATAGTCCACAGCGCTTTATCAGCACGTGCGCCTAACCTCTCTCTCTTTCTATTGTGCCTACATCACCACATGGTAATACCCAAACTATCCCGAAGCGACGTTTGCACTTATTTGTATCTCACACCCTCATACACCTTTATCGTAAGAGCATCCCTTATCTACAATGGAGCATTCAATCAGAAGGAAATATGAAGCTGGTTTTAAAATAAAGTTGTTGAAATGGAGAAAAGAAATTGGTAAGTGTGCTGCTGCAACAAAATTGATGTGTCTGAGAAACTGAAGTGGGATTGGAGGAGGCAAAGATGTTAAAAAATAAATAAATAAATAAAAGTGTCGCATTTTTGAACAGGTGTATAAGTTGGGGTCTGATTTTACGATCAATTTTTTTGGTTTTCAAGACCCGACTTATATGTGAACATATATGGTAGATGTATTTAAAATTAAACTAATATATATGCACACACACACACACTCACTGTGGTCTGAACAAACACCAGAATGATTAAAAAGAAAGAATACACTAATTAATTTATTTATTTAATATGTAGCAAGCCTACATAACACTACAAGAGGGGTGGCTTTCTGGACTGGCCGTCACTGTATTGGTCTGGAGGTTGACAAAGAAATATCCCTTCAGACATTATTGTGGACAACCAAGTCTGGTAGGACCCCGCAAAGTAAGGATTCCAGCTGCCTAGTGCAGGCGTCATGTAGTTATGACAACTAAGCAGGAAATGGACATTTCTGCAGGAAATTTTTCTTTTTAAGGGGAACGAGAAAAAAGAAAGGGAGAGAAGCAGAAGGCAAGGGGCTCGGCAATTTACCCCTAAGAATACAGCATGATCACACTTCACCCAGGGATGTCTGCTACTTGTGGGTAGCCACCCAGAAGTTGGAAACAGTGAGGCAAATCCCCAGGAGGAGGCAAGGGGTTGTGATATGTGGACCTGTGGTTCTCCCGCTGCTCCCATTGGTGAGTCGAACTCATGTTTCTAAATTCTTCGGGATAGCAAGAAGGCAGCCATTTTAGCGGAGGTCTATTTTTCTTTCATCAATGGGAACTGTACGACTGGATTCATCGCCATTTCACACAGACTATGTTTACTCTTTCCCTTTTTGATTTGCCTTTTAGTTTGTGTGTGTTTCATACCGGGGATTAAGATTTGGCCACTGAGGATACAAAAGTGAGGGAGGGCGTCCGGGGAAAATTACATCACGAACGAGCACCCAATCACCTTTCACGTAAATGCATAAATATTGTACCCTGAATTACAATATGCTTGCTTATTTAACCAACCAAGCAACCATCTGGGTTTCTGTCAAGCATTGGTGGGTGCAGAAAGAGGGGGCGAGGACCGAATATTTCTAAATGCTAATATACTGTATCCTTCAACATCATCCACTTCCTTTGCAGGTGGTGAAGTGTAGCAATTTCACCTATTTTGGGTGATTGTTACAAAGAAGCTTCTGCTAAAGCCAAAAATTAATTAATCAATCAATCTATCTATATATAAATCAATCAATCAAAAGAGTTAAATAACTCAGAGTGAAAAAAATGTATTATAATATAGTGATAAATATAAAGACAAACAACACAGCCATCATACTATACCCAAATGATTCAATCTTTCCTGAGAAATATTAGCATTAGGAAGAATAATCCAAAACTGAAGCTATCCAAATAAATAGGTTTTTGGCACCAGTCAAGGTGAACCTTTTAAAACACACTTTTGTGCAGTAACATTATCCACTGAAAATATGTTGCTAACTTCAGCCCATGCTTTACACCTCAAAATTGCCTTTACAATGACACACATATGCACATCCTCAAATCTATCAAATTCAATTTGTGTTCAGGAGACTGAAATTCCTGGTATCACTGAGCACAAACCTCACATACACATACACACACACACACACACACACACTCACCACGGACCAGTTTGCCAGCTAACCTAACCAGCATATCTGGGAGAATGTCGAGGACACCCACACAGATATGGGGAGAATACGCAAATGTGGACAGGGACTGGGCACAAGATTTGCTTTAACTCCATGCCACGAGTACAGTAATACCTTCATTAATGGAGTAAATGTGTTCCAAGATATTAGTTTGTGATGGTAAACTTTGTCATCAGAGATAAATGTGCAGTAGGTGGATAGGGATTTGTATTGTCACAACTGGGGTAAGAGAGTTGGGGTTCCATTCAACACTGTGTCTGCCTTTAGCCCTGCTGACTGCACATTCAGGCCTTCAGCTCTTCCTCACACCACTCATGCAACACTACATGCCACACTTTCTCCAACTCCATGCCAGGATACTTAAAAACACTCATTGCTGGCTA
Organism: Polypterus senegalus; assembly: GCF_016835505.1. Lineage (NCBI taxonomy): Eukaryota > Metazoa > Chordata > Cladistia > Polypteriformes > Polypteridae > Polypterus > Polypterus senegalus. Next base: position 11,518 of record NW_024383978.1, read on the forward strand.
CACACCCTAATGAATTTTAGCTGAGGAGACGCACCTACTACTTGCAAGTAAAGAGTTCTCTGCGCGCCCCTCTTTATGGCTCCTTTTACAACTTCTTTATAAAGGAGCCTCTTCTCAGAGGATTCATTAACTGACATTTTATTGTACATGTTGACAAAATACTACAAGACAAATGGCATACAACCACAGCTGCTATAAAAATAATTGAATTGAATTTTGTCAAGTTTGACTTGCTTATATAGACCATAAGTGACAGTGGCAAACATGAACCTTTTAGCATTGTTCTAGGATCATCATGTGTGAACAAATCAACTGAATCATCATGGAAAGTGTGATCAAGCACTCTAAATTGCTAGTTTATTCTCTAAATGATCATTTCCAATGTTGTAAAAAGGCTAGCGTAACCAAATGAAGAGAGGGAACTTACAAAAATGTGTGTAATGATGCTGAGCAATCAAATGATGACAGTAGCATTCTGGGTAAGTACCTTGTTGATCAGTGGGAATATTCCTACATCACATGGCTATAATTCCCATGGTCGTTCTTTTCAGTGGCACAGCTTTGACTGATGAGGATATAACTGAGATTGCTGGTCCATCTGCAAAGCTATTTTCACAAAAGTGCCTTCATTCTGTGGGACCATGGGGTCTCTGCGACCCATGTTTGTTTGGTTTTTTTTTTTAAACTGTCATGATTAGTGACCTCACCTTTCACATATTTTTTTGTAAGGCCTTCCTAACAATGTGACACATGTTCGCTAGTTTTTGTGTCTTTCTGTTTATTTGTTATTTATGTTTACTGACCCCTTCAAATTGCAGGGGTTACATTCTTAGAGCATCTGTGAATTGTGAAAACCGCAAATTTTGGATGTGGTCAAAAATGCCTACAGTATTTTTATAGTTTAAACCCTAAATATGCCCCCAAAACACTTTAATTTCATTTCAAACTCAGCTTAATACATTACCCTAAAAAAGAATGTAAAAAGGTAAACCTGTATACTGTACAGTACTATACAGCTATGTCTCCCAGAGTGCTAGAATGGAAAATACCAATGTTACCTCTTGTCACTCACATGCATTTAGGAGACAGTCAACAAGCCCAGAGGTGAGTGAAATCCCATGAGACAAGGAGTTTGTGTTGGGTTCTAATGTCTCTTTCTCAAGACAAGGAAGACAAATAATAAAACAACCCACCTACCTCCTCTGTATCCAGGCTTCCAAAATGGCTATTCCACCCATGAAGATACCTACATCTAGTCCTACAAAGGAGACGCCAGCCTCCACTCCCCTTCTGAAGACGCTACTTCCAGTTTTGAGGTTACCTGTGTCATTTAGAATTGACTTTAAAATACTGTTTATAGTTTACAAAGCCTAAAATAATCTCGCTTCATCTTATATTTCAGAATGTCTTACAGTTTACACTCCAAATCGTAACCTTAGATCTTCAAATGAGTGTCTACTTAGAATTCCAAGAGCTAAACTTAAAAGAAGTGGTGAGGCGGTCTTCTACTGTTATGCACCTAAAATCTGGAATAACCTGCCAATAAGAATTCGCCAGGCTAATACAGTGGAGCACTTTAAAACACTGCTAAAAACTCATTACTTTAACATGGCTTTCATAGTTTCATCTTACTTTAATTCTGATGCTCTGTATATTCAATTAACTATCATTCATGGTATTCATATTCAAAATCATTACTAACCCCTACTTCTCTTCTGTTCTTTTCCAGTTTTCTGTGGTGACGACCTGCGCCACCACCACCTGATCAAAGCAACCGTGATGTCCCTACATTGATGGATTAAAGGCCAGAAGTCCATATGACCTTCATCATCAAGTCCTTCCATGAGAACTGTGAATACAATGAGGACTGATTGAGGCCATTTATGTTAGGTAGAATACCTAGAGGGGCTGGGTGGTCTCGTGGCCTTGGAACCCCTGCAGTTTTTTTTGTTTGTTTTTTCTGTCCTCCCTGGCCATCGAACCTTACTTTTTATTCTATATTAATTAGTATTCCCTAATATTAATTCTTATTTATGTCGTCTTTTTTCTCTTCCTTCATCATGTAAAGCACTTTGAGCTACATCATTTGTATGAAAATGTGCTATATAAATAAATGTTGTTGTTGTTCAAGCCTTTGGCATCACTTCCATCCCCAGTTAGTGACGCCATTTCCACTTCAATCAACACAGCCATCTTTGTTTCCTATAAATACCTGCGGTGTAACCTGTTTTGTTGTCAAATGTTTTTTAGACAAACTTCTAAACATTTTTCGTTGTCTGATTGACATTATATGGGGCTACCACCCCAAATCTTTCTGAGTAGTCTGTCTACCTATTACACACCTATATGTACTGTAATTCATGCAAGCTCGTTTTCTTTGGTATAAGAAGGGTAAATATGTAATAATTTAATAAAAATACAGTAAAATGTACAGGTACTCACCAATAATGAATGATATTGATTGAAGATGATGATGATGAGGATGATGAATTAGCTTTGCAGTACGATGAAGGTATGTAATGAAGATGACTGCACAGCAAAGCAGAGGATTTACAGCTCTCGGGTGGCGTCTCTTCTTTACATGGGTCTTCTGACGGGTCTTCTTCTGGTGGGGTTTCTTGATGGCTTTTCTTGATAGGTTTAGAGGGTCTTAAACTTCTTTTGGCACTTAGGTTCATTGGCAGAAGCCTTATAAGGTGCAGGGCATTTGGGCAGCATCTTAAGGCTTTAAGAACAACAAAACGAAAAACACAAGAATGCTCAGTGAAACACTTGAGATAGCTACATGCGGTAAACTGTTATGATGGCGTTATGTGTTCTCTCTACAGTACAGTATTGCCAAAAAAAGCCAGAGGACATTCACGGTTTCCGCTAACAATTATTAGTCAGGCTCTAAGGAAAAATCTGTGAATGACTGAGGCCGCAAACTCTGAATCGTGACTTTGCAGGGGTCTACAGTATTTGCATTTGGGGTCATAGTATCAATCAATCAATCAATCAATCAATATTCATACAAAAAATGTAGCTCAAAGTGCTTTACAAAGTGAATAGAAAAATAGAAGACACAATAAAAAATAAACATAAGTCAACATTAATTAACATAGAATAAGAGTAAGGTCCGATGGCCAGGGTGGACAGAAAACAAAAAACTCCAAAGGCTGGAGAAAAAATAAAATCCAGACCAAGAGACAGCCTAGTCCCTCTGTACCTTCCATGTAATACAGGTATTTTTCTGTTATTTCGTGGTTTTGTGACATGCACAGTGTAACACAATGACAAAACGACATGGATTGTCACACAAAGACATTCTGGTGTCTTTAGGTGACCTAAGTGATGTAGACAGTGAAAATGAGGACGATATTGTAGAAGGTTTGAGCTGAGATGAAAGCGACCCCAAAGCCAATGAAGACTCAGACTCCCACAGTGAACTAAGTGCAAGTGAATCAGATTCAGAAGAGGAACAAGATGGTGACAGTCGTGAAATTCTTGAAAAAGACGGATATGTATGGTCACAGAAGCCAAAGGGGTCAGAAACCAGGACCGAAGGGAATAGGTGTCAAGCAGACACACCCTTGAAATCATTCGAAGTTATTTTTCGATGATGCCTTGATAACAGAGATTGTGACATGGACTAACCAGAAGAATGACAATGTGAAAAACATTTACACAGGCAAACCTGGATTTCTGTACAATACAAGCGTGACAGAAATTTGTGCACTAATAGGCATCCTGCTGTTCTTGGGTGCCACAAAGAGCTCCAAAGAAAGAAGTACCAGCACTGATCATTCCATATGCACGTCAGAGATCGGAAGTGCAGCAAACACCACAAGATGGCAAACAGGTCATTCGAGTTGCAACATTTTACCAGAGGCACCCTCATCAGCTCCAAGCACCACCCAGTGCCATTCAGGACGGGGCAATAAATGCTACATTTGTCCCAGATCAAAGGATCAGTAAATCAAATTCATCTGTAATGAGTGCAAGAAGTTTGTTTATGAAGAGCACAGCAAATGGTTGTGCAACCAATGCCAGCAATAAAAGTTACTGAAAAGAAACTCACGCATGAAATGTTGTGCAATATTATTTGGATTTTGTAATACATTTTCTGTATCTGCTTCTATATAGACTATTTTAAAGTTCCTAAGACAAACACACCTCTGTTTGTCGATATTCTAGTACAAATGTTTTTTGTGGTTGGCACCCTGCCCAGGATTGGTTCCTGCCTTGTGCCCTGTGTTGGCTGGGATTGGCTCCAGCAGAACCCTGTGACCCTGTGTTTGGATTCAGCGGGTTGGAAAATGGATGGATGGATGGATGTTTTTTGTATAATATTTGGAGAAAAATAAAATATTGTAATAAAAAGTGTTTTATTCTGGTAATCTAGTACTTTTTTTACCATGGGAGTGTCAATGTAACTTTTTTCATGGTATCAGAGCAGGGTTAAAGTCAATGTGCACGTTGCAGTGTGCTATATGGGAAATGTGTACAGATGACATAAATCTATAAGAATTACAAGTTATTACAATAACTGGTCCAGTGAAAATATGCTAGACTTCAATTCCAAATACATGTTAGGTTAACGGGTGACTCTGAATGAGTAAGTGCACCCAGGCATGGACTGATGGATATCCTATCCACGCGGAAAGAGTGTTGTCGCCTTCGCAAAGACCCTACACCCTACCAACCCAATGCTGGATTAAACAGGTCTGACCAGAAAGCATGAGACAGAGCTGGAGGTAGCAGAGTTAAAGATGTTAAGATATGCATTGAGTGTGACGAGGATGGACAGGATTACAAATGACGACATTAGAGGGTCAGCTCAAGTTGGACGTTTGGGAGATAAAGTCAGAGGCGAGGTTGTGTTGGTCTGGACATGTGCAGAGGAGAGATGCTGGGGGTATTGGGAGAATGATGTTATGGATAGAGATGCCAGGGAAGAGGAAAAGAGGGAGGCCTAAGAGAAGGTTTATGGATGTGGTGAGAGAGGACATGCAGGTGATGGGTGTGGTGAGAGAGGACATGCAGGTGATGGGTGTAACAGAACAAGATGCAGAGGACAGAAAGATATGGAAGAAGATGATCCGCTGTGGCAACCCTTAACGGGAGTAGCCGAAAGAGGAAGGTCATTGACCGACAGATGAATAGACGGATGCAAATAAACTCGAAAACTGTAGACTTGACGATAAATTACTAAATGCACATTTAAGTTAGTAGTACCAGGAGTATAACTGAAGTAGCGGCAGACATATAGTGCTCAGACTGCAACTCCGTACGTTTACATACATGATTGGAATTTTTCTTTAAAACGACTTCATGTTTAGCGAGATAGTGCAAATTATTAAACAAGGTGAATAACGAATCTGGACCTGGACCTTCAAGGATAATACCTGCACGGCGATGTGACTTGTATATTCCTCTGTGGGATACAAGAACTCCAGATGGGCGTTTAGAAATGAAACATATAAGCGCTGAGATACCACACATTCCGACTTCGATTAGCTGTGAACGAGCAGCCCAAGTCTCTGATGTCAAGTGCTCTTTTCACGAGATGTGCGCGTAAAGCGCACGACGGCAATGACTGGGCTGCTAGCTCGCGCTGCTCTTCTTTTTTCAGGAGCTCACGTCTGTCTTTTCGCGCGCTGTCTTCGGAACTCACCGGACATCTCTGCTGCCCACCTTCTTCGGATCGCTCCCTTTAAACCGTGATCTACGCGAGCCGTTAGGAAGAACCGCAGGCTCACTGGCCCTAAAACAGCAGGACAAGATACTCCACTGAGTGTCTGAGATCCTTTACCACGTCCCGTTGTCGCCATCTGCTGGACGGAGGTACTCCGAATGTATTGTGTTTCCCCAGGTCAGAACTACTCGTCCTTCCATTTCCCATTTGATCCAGCTGTTTTTTTTTTGGTTTTGGATTCTCAGAGGTTGTGTGTTGGGAGGCGCCAGTCCATCCCAGTGCATACACCAGGCAACCTAACTGATGCGTTTTTAGGATGGCAGGCCATGTCATTTTCTAGGATGGCTAAGCTTACGTAATGTTCTCCAAACAAAATTGATTTAACGGAAAGGTTTACAAAAAGGTAAAATTCCTGGGAGCAAACAGCCACGGAACAGAAACTGTAATTCGTGTTTTACCGGGAATGCACAAGTGTCCAAATGTTTTGAAATAAGTAAGGACAAAACAATCTTTAAAGACAAGATTATTAGCAAAGAAAATACTCGGTACTTGTGTACTAAACGGACGGCAGTTCCTACCCATTCATGTTTTGGGTTCCGTGGTGGAGGCGCCCCGGTTGCATAATTTTGCAGTTTAAATTATTAGACTGACCTACCCCAACCCATTCATCCATCCATTTTCCAACCCGCTAAATCCGAACACAGGGTCACGGGGTTTGTTGGAGCCAATCACCCCAACCACAAATGCTAACCTTAAAGTCAGTGGGGGTGGAGCATAGTTGCCTATAGGTCCCTAATGTTAATGTCCCCTTTGGGTGCCTAATGTTAAAAACGAAAATCCGATTTGCGTCACAATAACGTCCGTGCCGTTCGTTAAGAAGAAATACAATGCAAACAACACAAATAATTAATGCTGTAAAGTAAGGGTGTCAAACTCCGGTCCTGGAGGCCGCAGTGGCTGCAGCTTTTCATTCTAACCATCTTCTTCATTAGTGACCAGTTTTTGCTGCTAATTCATTTATTTTTCCTTGGTTTTAATTAACTTGACTCGGCTCTTTAGTTGTTTCTTTTCCTTAACTAGCAAAACAATAATGAGACGCACAACAAGCCACCATTACCAGCTCATCTGTGCCCACCACACAATATCTGAAAATAAAGAAAGGTGAAGGTCTCTCGTAAGGTTGATCTCTCAGGTCACCAAAACATTTTGACAGTGATCTTAGAAAAAACAGAAAATCAACAGTTTTGGAAATGTCTACTGTGGCAGAATGAGAGCAGCAACAAGCTATGGAATTAAATAACGGGTTTAATTAACAGCAAGAATCAGCTTCTAATTAAAAGATTGGTTGGAGTGAAATTGGTTGAGATTGAAATTTCAATTTAGCTGGTCATTTGTTGGCTCGTTTCACATTTCATTTCTTTTTGGCTGTCATTTAATGAAAAAAGAATAAATTCAGAGGACTAAATCCTTAAAAGCTAGGCTAGTAAAATGAAGGGAATAGAAGTTAATTAGCCGTGAAAACTGGTCACTGATTAGGAAAAGGGTCAGAATGAAAACCTGCAGCCACTGCGCCCATCGGGCCGAGTTCGACACCGATGCAAAGGGTGGGATCTGTTGGGCAAGATCTCAGCTAGTTTATTTTACAAAACAAATAACTTTCCATTGAATTTAGCAAAGAGCAGAAAATGAAATGAGAGATTATGCGATAAAAAAGAGGAGAAAATGGGACTGGGTTAAAATAGGGAAAGTGGATGTTACAAGCCAACCAACAAACGAATGGATCAAGGTCAATTTGAAATATTTGTTACTGAGAAATCAGTACGGACAATGAGATTAAGATCTGTAAGAAACGACTCGCTTTACCCGAAGAGACTAGACTAAGTGGTCCAGAGCTATGGGCGACGTAAGAAGGAAAAGAATTGAAGTAGAAAAGTACAAGTAAGCGAAGACGGTCCACGCAGAAAAAGAATGGAAATGAAGACTGTAACATGCGCCCCATGCACATGAAGTTGAGGCAGACGAATTCCAGGATAACTCGGACATTTTCATTCAGTGGAACACATTTTACACAGGTCAGCCTTTCCATGCCTTTCTGTAATGGCAAGGCTTCTCCCTGCTTACCACCCACATGGACTCACATAGCAGTCATTTTCAAAACCTTGGCGCGGTCTGAATACGTACACACACGCGACAAGTCCCTTGGGTGTCATTTTCGACATTCCAAGTACACTAACAAATTGCGTGTACTAATAAAATGGAATTTGTTTGTCATTCCAGCAAATGGCGTATACCAAAGGCATTATAACCAGAGTCGTTTTGAATAGAAAACATGAGCGCCAAAAAAACAGTTGAAGGAAGCGCTAATCCTTTGGGATCTCACTGACCACCGCAAAGTGGGAAGAAGCTGACCGCGCGAGGTTCATTTCATTTACACGATTTATTCCTACTCTCATTTTTCTACAATAATAAGAGCAGATAGCCAGAATGTTTAATGGGTTGGAATACTGTTGCGTTTTCTTTTTAAAATTTCCTTTACTACATTATAGTGTGAGTTTTTGCTTAATTTACACTGCATTTACTGATTCTTTCTTAACAGCGGACTAGTGTTTGCGATGTGCCATCTGTCGGAATGCAGACTAAATTGCATTTTGCTACTACATGCACTACAATGGAAGGCACAATACAAATATCAGACAGCCATTTTCTAATTCGCTTAGTCTTGAACAGGGTTGCGGGGGTCGGCTGGAGCCTATCCTGGCCAGCATACGGCGCAAGGCAGGAACAAACCCTAGACAATGCGCCAGTACACAAACACACACACACATCCACCCAAGCTACACATAAAGGACATTTTACGATCGCCAGATCACTTAGCCTGCATGTTTCTGACTCTGGGAGGAAACGAGCACCCAAAAGGAAAACCATGCACAAAACAGAAGAAGCGCTAATCTCTTAGGATCTTACTGACTGTCGCAATGCTGGAAGAAGGTTCTCAAAGTCGGGTTCTGACAGGCCACAGTGACCTCTTCATAGTTCTTATTGCAGTTTGTCATTTATTTACACGATTTATTCCTACTCTCATTTTTTTCCTACAATAAAAGGAGCAGATAGACAGAGTGTTTAATGGGTTTGAATGCGATCAGTATTCCCTCTTTACTTTGTTTCCTATACATTTTATTTTAAAAATGTCTCATACTACATTATAGTGTCAGTTCGTGGCTTCGATTACAAAGCATCTGCTAACAGGTTAGGTGCATTGGTGATTCTAAATTGTCCCTAGCGTGTGCTTGGTGTGTGGGTGTGTGTGTGCCCTGCGGTGGGCTGGCACCCTGCCCGGGGTTTGTTTCCGGCCTTGCGCCCTGTGTTGGCTGGGATTGGCTCCAGCAGACCCCCGTGACCCTGTAGTTAGGATATAGCGGGTTGGATAATGGATGGATTGATACTAGAGGATTCTTTCTTACAGTTTTTTCTGATTGCTTAAGCACATTTTTTGTAACTATTGGCTATTTTTGCAAAACTCTACACACAAATAAGAAAACCTTTCACCCAATTATCAAAACATTGTAGTTCTCTTGAAAAAGTTTAACACAGCTAGATTAACTCTTCACACCTTCGTAAAAATGGTGTTTTCGTATCAAACAGTACACACAAGCCATCATCTACTAAGCACACAATGTGCCAACTGCACACTGATGGTATGAATACAAAACACATCTGGCTTTTTGCTTTCTCTGTGTACAGATGTCAATTTGAGGTCATACTTTTGTCATAGTCTCATGTAAACATACAAGGATCCAAACTTCAAGTATTGGTGTTTATTCACACTCATCAAAACCAAGACAAAGTCAGAACACAAAATAGTAATTTTTAAAAAAAGGAAAAAAAAAGACAATCGGCCTACATCATGCCGTCTTTCTGGGTCCGGCCACAAAATTTCGTCCACATCGCATGCGATATCCTCCAGTCCAAGGCACCAGGGAAAATATCTCCTTGAATCCTGTATCCAGGCCTGACATGATGCCTGGTCAGTATCTCCACATGCCTCCTCCATTGCCTGTAAAAGGGCTACCTGTTGAGGAGGATGACGGTCGTACACTTTCCAGCGCCAGGCAGAGAAGAACTCCTCGATGGGATTTAAGAATGGAGAGTATGGAGGGAGGTTCAGTGCCATGAAGGATGGGTGGTCTGTAAACCAGTTCTGGACCAAAGCAGCCCTATGAAACTAACATTGTCCCATATGATGACATATCGGGTATGCTCTGGTCTCTGAACAGTGAGCATGTCATGTAAGGTGTCCAGGAATGCAATAATGTGTGCAGTGTTGTATGGGCCTATGGTTGCATGATGGTGAACAACACCATTTTGGCTTATAGCTGCACACATGGTTATGTTACCACCACGTTGTCCTGGGACATTGATGATGGCACGGTGTCCAATAATGTTCCTATCCGTCTCCTGGTTTTACTGAGGTTAAAACCGGCCTCATCTACAAAAAGTAGCTCATGTCCCATGGCATCTGCTTCTAGTTCCATCACTCTCTGGACAAGACAAAACAAATGCAACACATCAGGCCCATGCACAGCACTACAGTATGCACTTCCAAATTCAGAACCAATGACACTATAGCTTACCTGCACATAGTCATATCGCAGTTGCTTTACACGCGTTCTGTGTTTCTCGAAAGGAACTCTGTAAATTTGCTTCATTCTTATTCTGTGGTGCGCAAGTACACGACTTAGTGCAGAAATGCTTGCACTGTGTATATTTTGAAAGATGGTTTCATTATCAATTATGCGTTGCTGTATTTCGCGCAGTCTTATTGCATTATTGGCAATCACCATGTTCACTATATGGGTCTCTTGCTCTGGAGTGAACATTCTGCCTCTGCCCCCAACATCTGGACGTCTAGCAATTCTGTAAAGTAACAATTTCAGTATTTTTGCATGTATGGTACTGTTGTGTTTCTTATTAGAGTATGGCAGTGCTACAAAGTACTTACGATTCTCATTTGAAATGTCCTAATGATGCTTGCCACAGTGTAGCTGGCTCAATTTAGGCTGAACCTGTTGGCCAGCTTCCTCAGGGTCATCCTATGGTTGATGACATGGTCCACTATTGTAGCTCTGATGTCATCAGTTATTCTATTTCTTACTCTTCTTACCCTTCCTCTTTCCCCTCCTCGTCCTCTTCTTGCTCCTCCTTGTCCTCTTCCTCAAACTTCCTCTAATTCTCTCGCTTCTTCACCTCCACGTCCTCTTCCTCCAACTTCTTCACCTCCACGTCCTCTCACTCAGCCTCCTCGGCCTACTCTGATTCTCACTCTTCTCACTCTTACTGCTCCTTCCATTGCACTCCACATAGACAGCTTACCTGTGGCTTATTTATAGTGCTTAGGCTGATTGCAAAGTGAACCAATTATCTAAAACAGTTTCACATGTGAAAGTGTGCCAGACAGTTGGCAAAATAGTGTTAATGATAGCCATACATGTGTATAATTTTGCTAGGAGTGTGTTGGAAATTTGGTAATTGAGTGTAAGCAGTGAGTTGTGTTTAAAGTTCTGCAAAAAGAGTGTTGTGCAGTGAATTGTGCCTACAGTTTTGCAAAGTGTGTGTTACAAAATTGGAAACTGAGTGCAAAGCAGTGTTTGTGCTTTTAGTTTTGCAAACTCAGTGAGTGGTTTTGCTATAAGTATTAATAGTTTTAGAAATTGTGCTATAAGAATCACAGTTAGGGTTTAAGCCATCAGAAAAAACTGTAATAGTGTGCGTCTGTTTGCGATGCGCCATCTATCGGAATACAAACTGCATTGCATTTTGCTACCACTGGAACTAAAAGGCACATTACAAATATCAGTCAGCCATTTTCTAACACGGCCTAAACGGGTTTGCTTTTGGGGTTGTTGGAGCCTATCCCAGCCAGCATAGGGCGCAAGGCAGGAACAAACCTAGCCAGTCCATCTCGGGGTGAACACAAACACACACACATGCACCCCAGCCAACACACTAGGGGCAAATTAGGATCACCAGATCACTTAGTCTGCATGTTTTCGGTCTGCGGTAGGTAACCAGAACAGCCTGAGGAAAACCACGCAGATACAGAAGAACGTGCAAACTCCGTAGTACGTAGAACAAATGTTAACGCTGAATGCGTGCAATCGAGTGCAACTGCCGAACGGATAAAAGTCGTGAATTAGAGGAAAACAAGGGTGCATATCACACAGAAGTGAAGAGAACCTTCAAAAATCAAATGCATCATCAGCTGATACGGGCTTGGTAGCAGTGATATAACAATGTTAACCAATGTGCCACCATAAAACTGTGTGCAGTGAGTACCTTAAAACGTACAAGGGAGTAATAGAATTGGCAGGAACTTTCAACATGACAAAGTTGTTTTGTAGACTGTAATTTGTACTGTGTACATGCATTTTCTTTTACATATGTTAGTCATATTTTTTTTTAAATAAGAAGCTTTCTGCCCTCACGGCTGTTAGTCTCTTTTATGCCCGTTCGGCATTAACTTTTGCAGGGCGCCATCTATTGGAATGCTGTTTGTAATGCAGGTAGAATTAAAATGCAATGCGTTTCCATTCCGGCAGATGTCGCTTCGTAAAGTTACACTGCCGTTGAGAAGCATACAGCACAATGTATTGGGTTGAGGACGCGGCCTTCCACGACACGACCCCATAATTCAGCGTCCGTCGTTTGTCACATGGCTTTCGTTGCAACACTAGTAACGTTGATTAAATCTGCAACACCAAAAGCTTCTTGTAAGCACGAGGCAAGAATGTGAGTTTCTGTTTATATTATTATTGTCGTTCTTTTTTTTTTAGTAAAAAGCATTCGATAGTTAAAAGAGGAAGTTTTTTTTAGATTAAGGAGACATCATACTAAATACGCATATGGCTACTCACCTTCAAATGGATTCTATCTTTCGAAATATTTTAAATTATTTTTACATTTATCTCTGGAGCCCCGTTCAATAAAAGAAAAAATACAGTTAATTTATTATGTTAACAAAATGTGTGATTATCAACAAGCATAAAAATGAAGGTGTAAACTTTCGAGTTCTCAGTAAAAGAAAAAAAAAAGGTATTAAACAATGTTTGAAATGCTCCAGCTTACACGGGAGACCATCGTCCTCCATTGTCTGTATTGAATTGTGTGTTCTTTATATTGCTCTACACTGCCAATTATAAATTTCAAGTGGGGTTATTAAACTTTCAGATGTTTTCCTGTTTTTTCATTTTAATGGATAATTGTTCACCCTGTGAATATTACAGAAGCAACAAGATATATTGCATAAAAATAAATGCGTGTTTTGGTAATTGGTTTTAAAATTATATCACTTAAGTGAGTAAGGTGTTTAATAATTGAAGTACCAAAACTTATTAAATGGTTCTGTATTTTTGATGTTGGCACCTTACTGGTGTCTGGATCCTCCCAGTGTGGAGTGTGCATGTTCTCCCCATGTCTGCATGGGTTTCCTCCGGGTGCTCCGGTTTCTTCCTTTAGTCCACAGACATGCAAGTTAGGTGGATTGGTGTTGCTAAAAACTGGCCCTAGTGTGTGCTTAATGTGTGTGTGTGTGTCCTCCCTGCGGTGGACTGGCACCCTGGACTGGTTTGTTCCTGCCTTGTGCAGTATGCTGGCCGGGACAGGCTCCAGCACCCCAGTGGCCCTGTTCAGGACTGAGCGGGTTAGACAGTAACTGAATGAATGGTACCTTAGTTACTCCCAAACAATTTATTATTGTTATATATGTAATTTTATCCAGGATACGAATATGTTTAAAAGTTTTGGTTAGGGGGCCTCCATTCAGATAACAAGAAATAAGAGTGGATATTTACATTCCTATGGGCTCTGTTTCAAGTAGATATGGTTCTTGCTTGATATTCATTTGGAGTAACCAAGACTCCAGATTTACTTGTCATATATAGCCAAGACAGGCATAACATGTAGTGAAGTGTAACTGCTTAAACAGGACAAAAGACCGGGACCCTAACAGTATAAGCATGTACTTATCAAAAAGGTGAGGCAAATCTCTTAAATTGCTAATTAGATATTATCATATGTTTTTCTAAAGAAATTTAAAAATTTGCATCATTGAAAGTTGCACCTCCTATGCCTTACTTCCAAAGACTGTCATTCATTTATCTTGGAACTGAACTAACATATTGAGGGGCAGCACGGTGGTGCAGTGGTAGCGCTGCTGCCTTGTAGTAAGGAGACCTGGGTTTGCTCCCCGGGTTCTCCCCGTGTCTGCGTGGGTTTCCTCCTAGTGCTCTGGCACAGTCCAAAGACATGTAGATTAGGTGCATTGGCGATCCTACATTGTGATTGGTGTGTGTGCCCTGTGGAGGCCTTGCATCTCTGTCTGGGGATTTGTTCCTGCCTTGCACCCTATACTGGCTGGGATTGGCTCCAGCAGACCCCGTGACCCTGTGCTAGGATGTAGTGGGTTGGAAAATGACTGACTGACTAACAAATTGATTCAGATTTTAAACTTAACTTTAAACATATTTTGTGTGGGTGGATACAATAATTACAAATCAGAAGTTTTTAGTGATTTTTAATCCTTAAATCGCCATATACCAGCGTTTCTCAACCTTTAAGTATTTGCGACCTGAGTTTTAATAAGAGTTTTAATCGCACCCCCCTAACGTTTTTTTTGAAAGGAGCCTACTAATACCAATTTGTTCTTTTTTAATTATTGATACATCATAGATGCATATTTTATTATACCTACTTAACGCTTATCGACATTTATCTAACTCTATATTTATTTTTCTAGTATCAGAATCTAGTTTAAGTTAATTTGTTTTGGTTTCAACAGATGTATTTTTTTATATTTTCGATTCTTGTTTTCTTTTTTCCACATCTTTGCACCCCCTTTTGTTACTTTGCCCCACAGGTTGAGAAGCCATATACAATTTCTTCTATTCGAAAACTGTCATTTTTCACAAACCCCAAGTTTCTCTCCAAGCGGGGGTATCATTTATTGTACATAAGATTAACGTTATTAGGTCATCGGTCATCCTGCCGGCTCAGGATTCATCTCTTACCATAGTGTGCTCAGCTTTTGAGCCTGCGTGTGTCATCGTCTCTGTTGTCTGATTTAGTGCAATGCCTGAATCCTATAAATTGCCCCCCAGACAGTGTCCCCTCTCGATTAGTTAAGTTTTTTTTTTTTAATTCTGTCAGATCAAATATTGTTACCTTAATAAATGCTAGCTTGAGTTCTGGCAGTGTCCCTGCTGCCTTGAAACATGCTGTGGTGCAGCGACTTATTAAAAAACTAAATCTGAACCCTCAAATGTGTCAAATTTCAGGCCAATTTCTTTTATCTTTTTATCTGAAGTATAAAGTTGTCCTTAATAAATTACAAATATTTCTGGATGAAAACAGTATTCTGGAAAACCCCCACTCCGGATACAGATCTTTGTACAGCACTGAAAGAGCCTTGTTAAAGGTTTACAATGACCTCCTCCTAACTACTACAGCCGGAGACTCTGCTATTCTTGTACTGCTAGGTCTTGCCCCAGGTTTTGAAATTGTGGATCATGAGGTTCTTATATCCCACCTTGAAACAGTATGTAGGCGTCCAAGGGAATGCCCTGAAATGGTTTAAATCTTATCTATGCAACAGGAGTTTTTCTATTCACCTGAGTGAGTTCTCATCCTCTTTAGCTCCTCTTATTTGTGGGGTTTCATCCTTGAACGAGTTCTTATTTTGATATGCATGTTATCTTTAGTCTCCATTGCTAACGATTATGGCTTCTCTTTTCACTGCTATGCTGATGACACTCAAATCTATTTGCCACTAAAATCAAAGTAGAATGAGACAATACAAACTCTCCATGCATGCTTGAATGATATTAAAACGTGGATGGCAATGAGTTTTCTTAAACTTTATGATTAAAAAAAAAAAACGGAGATTGTGGTGTCCAAAAGTTCAGAAACTTTCAGTGTCTCTGATGTTGTTCCTGAAGCCCTTGCCATATACGTATCATAAAGCTTAAGTTAGGAACCCAGGCATGATCTTTGACAGCTCATTCAAACTCCACAGATAAATTCTGAGCTCAAATGCAACTTTTTCCAGCTGAGACTTTAAGGTAAAGGCTGTTCTTTTTTTTAGTGATCTTGAAAAAGCCATTCAAGCTTTAATAACATCTCATTTGGACTACAGTATTGCAATTCTTTGTAGGTAGGTGTTGATCAGGTCTTGTTACAACACCTACAACTAGTCCACAATGCTGCTGCTTGCTTATTGAAGGCTCTTGTAAGTGTGACCATATTTCACCAATGCTGACCTTGGCTTCATTGGCTTCCAGTCTGCTTCATAATTGATTTTAAAATTCTATTACTTGTTTTAAAATGTTTGAATGGAGCAGCTCCATCTTACCTCTCAGAACTTCTTCACCTTCATTTCCAACAAGAGCACTGCAGTCTACTAGCCAGATGCTCTTACTTGTGCCAAGGTTGAGGCTGAAGCAAAGGGGGGATCAGGCATTTGTGGTGGCTGCTCCTTTTCTTTGGAATGGCTCACTGTTTTATCTTGGTAGAATATTATTTTACTCTACTTTCACCTTTTGGATTATTAATATGTAGCCTTTCTCAGAATGCCTCAAATCTCACAGATTTACCACTGTTTCTAAGGTATTGTACCACATAACTTCTCCCCACCTTTTCTTCTACATTTATAACCTCAGGCAATTAGGTGTAGTAAAAGAAAAGCAGGAGTTAAGTTACACATTAAATAATGCATTATTGGTAATATTCATAAATACTAAAAATAAGCAAAGTACATTTGAATATTGGCCACCATACAAGCTGATAAATGTTGATGTGTAGTTTCAGGCGACACACAGACTTGTTAATTACTTAAAATGTCTCTAGTTAAGGCATCATTGGTGCTCAGCTTTCTTCAGAACAGGTCATATGCTTGCCTCAATATGGCTGCCAACTGTGATCTTCATTGTGTTGTCCTTTTCAGTTCATGGTGTTCGAGATGCTCTTTCATCATTTGGTTAGAGAGAGAGAGAGAGAGAGAGAGAGAGAGAGAGAGAGAGAGAGAGAGAGAGAGAGGGGTAAAGTAAGCAAATTTGCAGGTTTTCTGTCCAACCCCTACAGCCAATAGGGAGTAATGGTGCTTAAAGGCTTCTGATAGAAGACATTTCCAAACAGCCATACTTCAGACCAATGGGGGGGACAGAACATCTTCACACCTGCCCTCCAAACCATATGTTAAGGTAAAGCTTGGCAGTTAGGCAGCCTGGCTGTCCTGTGGGGGTTGACTGGGAGTCCTGCAGAGAACCACTTGCCAAACTGGTTGAAGGGCACTTCCCTCAACCCTGTATAAAATTACAAAGAGACTCAGTCCAAAAAGGGGGTGGAGGCTCTTAACCATGCAAATAAAGACATACAAAATATTTACCAACTTATATGCAGAACTTCACACCACAACACTCACCTTATTATATTAGGGCTGCCCCAACACTGGCCATTTTTAAGTCATCATTAAAGTCTTATTTCTTCTCACTGGCATTTGACCCTGCATGATATTGACATTATGTTTGTATATGTTGGCTCATGTGCATTCATGATTATAAATACTGTATGTATGCATGGATGTGAGTATTCTGAGTTTATCTTTTATGTAATGGTTGGTTATGCTTGCAGTTTTTTGATATGTACTGTGGCGGCTGCTTAACCGGGACACCCAAAGAGGAGAAAGATGGGGGAAAGCAGCTACAGAGGGACACTGCCTCCCCCAAGACACCAGATGGCGATGTCCCTGCAGCATAGCGGTACCCCAGGTTCCCGCAGAGCACCATGGAATTTGGAGTTTGGTTTCTCAGCCCTGCTGGATGCCACCAGGAGACACTGCAGGGGGACTTGGAGACCCGTATCTTTTCCATAGCCTGGAAGTACTATCATGTCACAGGGAGAGAACTTCCAAAGTGCTTCCAGGCTGACAGAAAACTCAACTTCTCCAGCTGACCCGGATGTGTGAGAATGTCGCATGGATGGAAGAACGGAAGCACTTCGGTCAGGACTATATATAGGACTGCTGGAGACCCAACAAGAGAGCCAGAGTTGGGAGGTGTAGAGGACAGAGCTTGCAGGGGAGAGGTGGAGGAGAGATTTGTGTAGATTTATTGTGTTTATTATTATTATTATTGTTTTTGTCAGTTTATGGTGGTGGAGGTGCGTCTGGGCACTGTAACAAGAAGAACATTTTACCCGGTGTTCAGTGTGTCTGTATGTTGGGTTAAAAGGGGCAACAACGACCCCTAGCTTCTTACAGTACATACAGTATATTTGAACTGCTTCTATTACCCTTTCTTGTACAGCACTTTGGTTCAGTTTTGTCTGTTGTAAATGCACTTTATAAATAAAGTTTGCCTTGCCCTGCCTTATAAAACATTATTTTAATACATAACTCTAAGAAGTGCAGATCTAAGGCAATGGTTTGCAAAGATGAAGTTGGTTTGCAACATTTATTACAGAAATTGGGAGTGGTCTCCCCTAAAGTTTCTCGTATACTCAGATATGGGGATGGATAATTGAAGAGTAAACTGCAAGACAATGATTATATTTTTATATTATGTACATTAAAGAACCATCAACAACAAATCAAATCAAATTAATAATATATTGAACTATTATTATAAAAGTAAAGTTGAATAAATCAGACTCTGCGGCTGCATGAATAAAAAAGTACCACTTCTGGTTAGCAGAAATAGCTCAAAAGTTAATAGAAATATACGTTTTGTACCTAATATTTGTATGCAAAATTTGGTTGACTTGAGTGGAAGCGTACTCAAGTTATCGTGTTTACATACACACAGACACACATGGACAGGCATAATTAAAAAAAATGGTATTTTCGGACTCAAAAAGGTCTAAAACATTGAGATTCATTGAAATCTCCAAATCAGATTTTTGGACGATTACAATACTTTCCCTATGCTTCATATATGAGAAAGTAAAAAGTTAAACAATGTATAAAATATAGAACTAGAATTGTAGGTCATAACAGAACAACGAGGGACATGTATGTTTATATTTCATTTTCTCACAAAAATAGTCAAATTTGTTTTCCTCTCACTTTCTCTAAAAACAGATCCAAGTCTTCCATATGTGAAAAAAGGAAGGTGAAAGACCTAAATACAAATTCCCTCTCCTCTTCTTCTGGAAATTCAGATAGCAAACCAGATTTCTGAAGGGCCTCAATGTCATCTTTCTCCATCAACAGTAACAAAGGGAGTGAAACATGCCCCCTAAACACAGATATATTCTCAGCACACCATTTCTCTGTCTCTAGGATGCTGAAGGATTCTGTGTTGCTGTAATACTGTTTATGAAAAAAAACGAAAATTCTTTAAATGGTCATCAAACAGTTTGTAATCCTGAGTTGCCCCCAAAGCTTGCATATTGCAGTCTGTTCAGTTAGCCAATAAAAGACGTCATTTTGCTTGACTTCATTAAATCCATAATGGCTAACATGGTACATCACCCTATACTACAATGGTCATCATAAGATTTTCTAACCTTTTTCTCCAGATTTACAAGGAATGTAAAAAAAGGAAAGTGAATAAATCATGTATAATATACTCTTAATTTATTATATTAGGGGGCTTTGCCTGCTGCTCGCTTTGCTCGCCAATCCCCGGGCCTGTGCTATGCGCTAGACTCTTTGCAGTTCTGCCACTCCCATATGGGGATGCAGTTGTACAATTTAAACAGATTTTTTATTGTCAGGGGAATTTTTACATATGCATAACAGAACTATTTTACATTACAGTGAGTAATTAATCATATTAAAAAAGAGTAAAACATAATAATTTGAAAGTAAATTATGTTTCATGTTGCGTTAGAGCAGAGGTGCCCAATGCGTCGATCACGATCGACCGGTAGATCGCAAAGGTAGTGCAGGTAGATTGCGTTGCATTAAAAAAAAATTATTTAAATGTTAGTCTATCATATATCCTCCCTATGGTATTTGCCACTTGATTGACATACAGGGTGGCCAGTCTGAGATCTCTTTTCTTCTAACACGCTGATCATCCCGCACGCACGATCAAACACGCGAGCTACTGTAAAACTCCGGCTGTGCTTAACCTTCCAATTTATATCGACTAAAGAAAGGATTTTAAAAAAAATTGCTTGGGGAGGGTATGGGCTGGATGTGGAATTGGAAGAGGATTTTTTTCACACAATGTCACAATCGAAGTGCATTTGTCTGATCTGTCAGTCTATCATTACTATTCCAAAGAAGGAAAATGTGGAAGGCATTTTCGAACTGTTCATAAAAACTACTGAAACTGACGTCCTTCCAAAAAGCGATCTGAGAAAGAGAAAGGAGAGGAACTAAAATCGCAGTTAATCGGACAGCCGTCATGTTTCACTTGGCTGAATTCAAAAGCTCATTGACTGCATTAAGCTCTACTTATTTATGTGAGTCGGCCTTTTCCCACATGACGATTATTAAATCAAAACTCTGTAGTGACCATAAATGTATTGAATTGTTATTGTGCCATAAAGGCTATTCACGCTTGGTCTCGTCGATCGAGAGATGGACGTCTGAAGTGGAGCTCCGCTAGCAGTGGTGCTATTTTTCATATTATTTGCTTATTATTCTGAGATATCCTGTATTTATTCAACCCGAGAGGACCGCTACAGTATATGTAAACACATATAAACATGGCCAACAAGAAGGGGTCGAAGAATGAAGACTAAAGCTACATCCAAGCTGCGATCAGCAAGCCCTAGTTCGAGATACGGCCTCTCAGAGACAGACCTGGATCAGATGGGCGAAAGTACAGACTCCTCGGGACCACGGTCCGCTACATCGTCGCCGGCTGAGAGCGAAAAGGGAGCGAAGGTGCGATCGTGAGTGCAGATGTGGATAGCTCGCCGATTGGAAGGATTACCTGAAACTGGAAAGGCGGGAGGTCCAGCGGCTTCAGTTACGCAATTACGCGGGACTGGAGCAGCGGGGACACCGCTTCAGCAGAGTCTGCTGCTTCATCTACGGTACAAGAAGGCACATTTGAGCTATCTGAACTGAAAGTGTTGCTCGCTGAGCTCACGCAAGATATAAAGAAAAGCGAGAAGGCTAATGAGAAAGCAACGGCAAAGGCACTTGAGAGACTGAAACAGGAATTAAAACAGGAGATGAAACAGGCCAATGAATGTCTGACAGGAAATCCAACAGGCAAATGAAAGGCTGCGACAGGAATTCCAACAGGCAAATGAAAGGCTGCGTCAAGAGGTACAACTTGAACTTCGACAGGTGCTGGGTAAAATTGAAGAACGCATTGAGAAAAACTCGCTAAACTGAGCACGCTTGCTGATCGATTGGAGCATCTTAGTGAGACATTCACGAATCGGATCGAAATAGCGAACATCTAGCTGCCAGTGCCGAGGAAAGAGCAGTAAATGTCAGTTCGGAATGTAAAAAACTCGGAGAAAAACTTGGAGACAGACTGGCTGCTTTAGAAGATGGGAATAGAAGGTATAATGTCAGAATTGAAGGCCTGCCGGAGAATCGAGAAAGTTTAAACCGTGAAATTCGCAACTGAACTTTTTCTAAAATAATGGGCGACTTTAAAGCAGAATCTGAGATAGCAGCGGCTTACAGCGTCGGATCAAACACCGTCAGACCCGACCAAGATCTTTTATAGTTCGTTTTGAGCGATTATCATTTAAGTTAGAGGTGATGGAACTCCTCAGGAAAAAAAGGAAGATATTATATATGAAGATTGCCACATTAGCGTCTTCCCTGACTTCTCTCCAGCAACAGCTATCAAGCGCCGCCTTCTATAATATAAAACAGCGGCTACGGCAAGCCAATGTCAAATACGGCCTCCTGTATCCGGCAAAACTGAAAGTGGAATGGCAGGGTCATTTCTATGTTTTAAGCTAGCAAGGAGGAGGCAGAAAATGAGTTAAGAAAGCTGATCCGGGACTATTCTGATACATAATTGTGAGTCATGGCGGTAAATGATAAAGCTAGGATTAATAATCTACTGTCTGATCTATTTGTTTTAAAATACGGGTTTTTATCAGCATATATTCTCATATTCTTATATTATTACTTACTTATTACTTATCATTACTTAGTATTACTAGAGCTAAATGTTTATGTTTTATTGTGCTTAATTACGTTTTCCTCCTCTTTTTTCTTTTCTAATTATTTCATGTGTACCCTAAATGAGACTGTTCAATATCATACCCTTGGTTTGCTGTTATTGCTATTACTGCATTAAGACTTGTTATGCTTGTTTTGGACACATCTTTAACACCATCACCTGGGTTTATTATCTGGGGATATCATCTTAATGCACTAAAATTGATGAAGTATATATATATATATATATATATATATATATATATATATATATATATATATATATATATATTAAGTGCAAAATTCTTTTCTTTTTTTTTCTTTTCCTCTTTTAAAGACTATATTGGTAACAGATATCTCTATCTTTTAACCTTAAAGCGCCACTGCATGGGGGCTTGATGTGCTTTGGGCGTGCTCTGTCTCTGGGTATGTCAGAGGACTGGGACTGCATGAAGTGGGTTTTAGCCTCACCTGGGGAGGCAAAAAGGGAGGGTGGGGGTTAAGGGGAAGAGAAGAGAGCAGGCTTGATCTATATCTAATCTATCATCTCAATCTTTATAATTATAACTATCAACGTAATAATAAGCTGCATGGCAACAACTCTTGGGGGAATAGGAAATTAAGACCTAAACTATTTCACTTCCAGTTAAGACTATAATATGACACCAAAAACTCAGAATCAGTGTCTCCATGATGGGACAGTTAACCGTAAGCTGGAATGTTAAAGGCCTGAATCACGAATTAAAGAGAAAGAAAGTACTTTCTCACCTAACAGGTCTAAATGCTAAAATAGTATTTTTACAGGAAACCCACTTACTAAGTAAGGATCAGTTCCGGCTGCAAAAGACTGGACTGGCCAAATGTTCCATTCTAGTTTTACAAAGAAAACTAGAGGGTGGGAATTCTCATACATAGAACAGTACCATTTGTAGCATCAGATGTAGTATTGGATCCTGAAGGGAGATATGTGATGGTCATGGGAGACTTATCTAACTGTAAAATGATTTTGATAAATGTTTATGCACCTAATGTTGATGATAAGGAATTTATACAAAATTTATTTGCATCCATTCCCAATCTGAACACTCATAAACTTATAATGGCTGGGGACTTTAATTGTGTTCTAAATCCACTTTTAGATAAGACTTCCTCCACAGGGAGAACGGCAACTAACACCGCAAAGATAATTACAAAGTTTATAACTGATCACAACTTATCAGATCCCTGGAGGTTTTAAACCCAAATTCAAGAACATATTCTTTCTACTCACCAGTACATCATTGCTACTCAAGGATTGATTACTTCTTTATAGATAATAACTTCTTGCCTAAGATTAAATCTTGTAAATACGATGCTATTGTTATTTCAGACCATGCTCCGATGATCTTGGAGCTGAAATTACTAAGCCCCATACACTCACCCGCAGATGGCGTCTCAATCCGCTTCTATTAGCTGACGAGAATTGTACTGAATTTATATCCAAACAAATTGAATTCTTTCTAGAGACAAATACATCCCCTGAGATCTCTGCAGGAATACTCTGGGAAACTCTTAAGGCCTTCTTAAGAGGACAGATTATCTCATATCTTTCCCACAGAAATAAATCCGAGCGAAGAAAGTAGCAGAGATAAAAAGCGAAATTACTAAAATAGATGAAGAACATGCCAGACTACCAAGCGAGACTCTACATAAGAGGAGGCAGGCTCTACATTCAGAATTAAACCTCTTGACAACTAAAGAAACCGAACAACTAATTTACAAATCCAGACATCATTATTATGAACATGGAGAGAAAGCTAATAAGCTTTTAGCGCAACAAATTCACAAGCAAGATGTGCATAGCAATCTCGTAATTACTAACACGAATGGAGATAAAATCATCGAACACAAAAATATAATGTACACTTTTAGAGACTACTATAAATCCCTATATACTACTGAGTTTAAAGAAGACAATATACAATCTAATGCATTTCTGGATAAATTACAGATACCACAAATTGACGCTATTAGTGTGGAGGAGCTCGATAAACCTCTGTCATTATCAGAATTACTGGATGCTATAAAGTCACTCCAAGGTGGAAAAGCAGCAGGCCCTGATGGCTACCCTGCAGAGTTTTACAAGAAATTCTCCGCTCAGCTAGCTCCCTCCTATTAGCAACATTTACAGAAGCCAGAGATAACCAATCTCTTCCACAAACCTTTCGCCAAGCACTAATCACTGTCTTTCCAAAACAAAATAAGGACTTATTACAATGTGCATCATACAGACCAATTTCACTTCTGAATAACGACGTTAAAATACTCTCTAAAATCATAGCTAGAAGGATGGAGAAAGTGCTCCCCTCAGTAATATCACAAGACCAAACTGGATTTATTAGGGGCCGACACTTATCTTCAAATCTTCGACGCCTGTTTAATGTAATATACTCACCAACTAAATCAAACACCCCAGAAATATTATTATCATTGGATGCAGAAAAAGCATTCGACATGATTGAATGGAAATACCTTTTACTATTTTGGAGAAGTTTGGGTTTGGCCCGAACATTTGTGCATGGATTAAATTACTGTATACTAACCCAGAAGCTTCAGTTTGCATCAATAACATTTGCTCAGACTACTTTAAACTAGAGCGTGGCACAAGACAAGGATGCCCTTTGTCACCACTGCTGTTTGCAATTGCCATTGAACCACTGGCAATACATTGTCGAAATACTGATCAGATAAAGGGGATTAGCAGAGAAGGACTGGAACAGAAAATCTCATTATATGCAGATGACATGGTACTGTATATATCGGACCCAGAAAATTCTGTGCCTGCAGTCTTAGCAGCACTCACAGAATTTCAAAAGCTCTCTGGTCTCAGAATTAATCTGAATAAAAGTGTACTCTTTCCGGTGAATTCGCAAGCATATAATATTAGATTAGACACCCTTCCTTTTATCATTGCAGAACAGTTTAAATACCTCGGGGTAAACATCACAAGTAAACATAAAGCTCTTTATCAACAAAATTTCGTCGTCTGTATGGAAAAAATTAAACAAGACTTGCATAGATGGTCAACCCTTCATCTCACACTAGCTGGAAGAATTAACACTGTTAAGATGAATATTCTTCCTAAGCTCCTTTTTATTTCAAAACATACCAATATACATTAATAAATCGTTCTTTAAGCAATTAGATTCAACAATAACCTCATTTATTTGGAATTCTAAACATCCACGCATCAAAGAGCGACCCTACAAAGACAAAAGGCAGAAGGGGCATGGCTCTACCTAACTTCCAGTTTTATTACTGGGCGCAAATATACAGTCGATAAGAACCTGGACACAAATAGAAGAACATACACAGGCATGGACCGCAATAGAAGTAAAATCCTGCAGTACTTCTTTGTATTCCTTGCTTTGTGCTCCAATAAACACACGTTATCGGCAATACACTAATAACCCAATTGTGCTCCACTCACTTAGAATCTGGAACCAATGTAGAAAGCATTTTAAGACGGAGAAGCTTCTTTCTGTGGCACCCTGCAAAGAACCACCTCTTTCAACCCTCACAAACATATGCAGTTTTAATATCTGGAAAAATTTGGAATTAACTTGCTTAGAGATCTTTATATAGACAACGTCTTTGCATCCTATGAACAATTACATTCCAAATTTAACATTCCAGCTACAAATTTCTTTCACTATCTTCAAATCAGGAACTTTGTTAAACAGAACCTTCCAGATTTTCCTCATCTTGCACCCTCATCCACGCTGGAAAAATTATTGCTCAATTTCAAGGAGTTAGACTCCATCTCTACAATATATAAAATCCTTTTACAATCCCTTCCTTTCAAAGATCCAAGAGGACACTGGGAAAATGACCTCTCAATTAATATATCAGAAAAGGAGTGGAAAGTAGCAATGCAGAGAATTCACTCAAGCTCCATATGCGCAAAGCATACAATTATACAACTCAAAATTATATATCGAGCACATCTGTCTCGACTAAAACTCTCCAAAATGTTTCCAGGGCATGATCCAACCTGCGAACGTTGCAACCAAGCCCAGGCCTCACTAGGTCACATGTTCTGGGCCTGCTCCAAATTAACATTATTCTGGACAAAAATTTTTAATTACCTCTCAGACAGTCTTGGACTCACAATCCCTCCTAACCCATTAACAGCTGTGTTTGGGGTTCTTCCAGAGGGTCTTAAAGTGGAGAAAGACAAACAAATTGTGATTGCATTCACTACACTGTTGGCACGCAGACTTATTCTGATAAACTGGAAGAACCCAAACTCTCCTCTTTTAAGTCAGTGGGAAACTGATGTGTTATATTATTTAAAATTGGAAAAATCAAATACTCAGTTAGAGGATCTGTGCAGACTTTTTTCAAAACATGGCAGGATCTAATCAGTAATATTTTGAAATGATTTTATAAAGCACAGAGAATTTGTTGATTTAGGTATTTTTAAAAGCCTTAAATTTTACACGTTTGGCTTGCTCTCTCTCTCAAGGGTGGGGATCGATCTGTTCTTAGCATAATTCTTTTTTTTGTAAAAACTTGATTGCTATGTATTGATTGTAATAAAATTAATAAAAAAAAAAAAAAAAGGTTATTCAGTTATGTAAGGTACGACAACATACATTTTATGTATAAAGTATACTCAGTATATATATTGTAAGAAGAGGAGACCAGAGACGTAGAAAGGTTTGGGGCAGCCACCCGTTTATCACGGTTTCCCGGCTGCAAAAGTCTTTGAGGCATTGTTAAACAGTTGTTACACAACAGAGTCCAAAACAGAACTGCCTGCCTAAGCAAAGGCAGTGAGCTTTATAGCACAGAGGGCGGAAATGATGTCGTCCTCTGGGCAGAACTGGAAGTGACATCATCCTTGGGGCCGGAACCGGAAGTGACCTCATTCTTGGGGCCGGAACCGGAGGTGATGTGTCCTTCCTGGAAATGGCGGCTCCTGGTGGGATTTCCCGGGTAAGACCTGCAGAGAACTCAGAAAGAGCGTCAGTGCACCCCCCCCTGGGCAGATGTATAAACAGTATTTCCTAAGCCCTTCAGCTGCTTCCCATGCACACGTGTGTGACAAGACTCCCCCCTCAGCCCAGACCCGGGTCGGGCGACCTGCACCGAGAGGTCGTGGGCCCGGGAGAGGGCATCGGCGTTGGCATGAAGAGACCCCTGTCGATGAACGAGCGTATACTTGTACTGCTGCAGGTCAAGAAACCACCTCGTGACCCGTGGATTCGACTCCTGTGAAGGGCCATCCACTTCAGAGGTGCATGATCCGTCACCAGAGTGAACACGCCACGACCCAAGAGGTAGTACCGCGGCTGAGTTACCGCCCATTTGATGCGCCAGAGCCTCTTTCTCCACCGCGCTACCTGGTCTCCCCTGTCCAACAGTTTCGGCTCAGGTACATAACGGGTGTTCAACACCGTCGGCGCTTTGGCTCAACACGGCACCCAAGCCTGTGTCCGCGTCCGCCTGGAAGGATAAAAGGGAGAGAAGTTAGGGGAGATCAAGATAGGTGCTGAAGTCAGAGCCCTTTTTAAGTCACTGAATGCAGCCCCCGTTTATCAGACCATACCACCGTATTAGGAGCTCTTTTCTTTGTCAAATCGGTCAAAGCGCCGCTCTCGGAGAAGCGAGGCACAAACCGGCGGTAGTACCCGGCCAAACCGAGAAAGGATTGGACTTGCCGCTTGGGACGGGGCCAGGCCATTATGGCTTGCAACTTGGAACACTGTGGCCTCACAGTACCCCGGCCCACTAGGTAGCCCAAATATTTGGCTTCCTCAATCCAAAGAAACATTTCTTGGGGTTGATTCGGAGCCCGGCCTCTCCCAGTGTCCGTAATACTGCTGTGACCTGCTGTATGTGTTCCTTCCAGGTGCTGGAATAGATGACGACGCCATCCAGATAGGCAGCACAGAGCGAGTTATGGGGCCGGAGCACTTTGTCCACCAGACGCTGAAAAGTCGCAAGCGCCCCGTGTAACCCGAATGGAAGGACACGATACTGCCAGTGTCCGCTAGGAGTGCTAAACGCGTTTTTTTCCTTTGCGGACTCCGTTAAAGGAACCTGCCAGTACCCCTTTGTCATGTCAAGTGTAGTCAAGAATTTGGCTGGTCCCAGTCTCTCGAGGAGGTCATCCACGCGAGGCATGGGATAAGCATCGAATCTGGAAACTTGGTTAAGCCGACGGAAGTCATTGCAAAACCTCCAACTGCCGTCAGGCTTAGCAATCAAGACGATGGGACTGGACCAGGGACTACTACTTTCCTCGATTACTCCTAGTGCCAGCATTCGCTTGATTTCCAGTTCCACTTCTACTTTCTTTGCCTCCGGAGTCTGTAGGGTCGCTCACGGACGATCACCCCGGTCAGTCAATATGTCATGCGCAATCAGAGAGGTCCGACCTGGTTTTCACTTACCACCTCTGGGACAGAGCGGATAGCTTGAGCTCTTGTTTCAGCCTGGGGATAGCTGCTCGCCGAAATTAAGGGAACTTACTTCCGCGAAGAGAGAGCAGGGCTGTCCGGAGGAGGGATCGGGACCCCTCTCCTTCCACGGTTTCAGCAGGTTTACATGATATATTCGCTCAGCTGGTCGGCGATTGGGCTGTTTCACCAAATAGTCAACCAATCCCTTCCTTTCCTTAATTTCGTAGGGGCCTAGCCAATGGCGAGCAGTTTAGAGTGAGAAGTTGGTACCAATACCATGACGCCGATCCCCGGTTGGAACTCCCGGAGAGTCGTGCCACGGTCATAAAGGCGGCCTGTGCTGATTGCCTCCTCTATATGACTTTTTAGAATCGGTCTTATTGCATCAAATCTATCGCGCAATTGGGCGATATATTCCAAAATATTAGTGGAGGGCTGTGCCTCCCCTTCCCAGCCCTCTTTTAAAATATCCAATAAACCCCGGGGTTGTCTTCCATACAGTAATTCAAATGGAGAGAACCCCTAGAGGCTTGAGGAACTTCCGATATGCAAAGAGGACAAGGGGGAGGAGTTGGTCCCAATCCCTCCCATCCTTGCTGACTACCTTACGTAGCATTTGCTTGAGAGTTTGATTAAATCTCTCCACTAGGCCATCGGTTTGAGGATGATACACCGAGGTCTTTAAATGCTTTATTTTCAGTAACTTGGCAGTCTCCTTGAACGCTTTCCGAGGTAAAAGGCGCTCCTTGGTCCGTCAGGACTTCTCTAGGAATGCCTACTGCGAAAAAGACTCCTACTAGTTCCGTGCAATATTTTTGTGGTAGCCGAAATGGAACGGCTTCAGGGAATCGGGTAGCATAATCCACGAGGACAGTATATATTTATATCCTCGGCTGAGGGTTCTAGGGTCCTACTATGTCAACCCCAATCCTATCAAAGGGAACGTCAATAAGGGAAGGGGAACCAGAGGAGCACGGTCCCTCCTAGGAATTTGCCGCAGTTGACATTCCGGACAGGAAAGCAAAAGCGCGAACCTCCTCATTAATCCCCGGCCAGAAAAAACGGAGCTTAATTCGCTCTAATGTTTTATCGGAGCCGAGATGGCCTCCAAGAAGGTGGGAGTGTGCTAACTCGCAAACCTGCCGCCGGTAGGTCCGCTGGATTAGCAACAACTTCGGACCTTCCCTCATGTTCAGCAACCCGATACAACAAATCATTATCACGACAAAGTGAGGTCCCTGTGGCATGGGCAAATGGCGCGTTGGCGTTACGAGAACCACTGCATTCTTTATGTGTTTCAGAGAGTCGTCATTCCACTGTTCTCTTGAAAGAAGCGGGTCGCTCTAAACTGAAAGTGCAACTCAGAGAGGGTCGGTCTGACCTCAAGGGGCGGAGATTCCTCCTCGCTGCGGGGCGCTAGTGGATGACGTAGTAGCCCGCGGCGGTCCGGGAGTGTCTTCGTCACTCTCTTGGCCTACCGCCCCACTCCCTGTCGGCTGATTACACGGTGTGGAAGCAACTTGAGATGAATCGTTGTCATCTATAACGAGGCCATAAGTTTTTCGGGAATGCTTTCTAAACTACGCCGTTACTATCAGACCAGTCTCCGAGGATTACGGGAAACGGAGGATCCGGATGCACCGCCACGGTAAGCTGTCGAAGGGTTCCTCCGAGACATACGTAACAATCGGGCGGTATTGTATGTCGGATATCTCCGTGTATACATTTTAGACTGGTCTTCTTTTTAATCCACTGTTGCGTAGAATAAAACGGCGAGCAACGACAGACACGCTTACTGCCGAGGTCGAACAGCGCTGTTATTTATGTCCATTAATAAGAAGCTCCCCGTATGTTTATCCGCCAGGGATTGCTAAGGGCACACAAACAACCCGCCATTGTCCCCTACGGTCCGCCTTGTTCCCGACAGGTCGCAAGCCAGACGGCCCGGCGACTTGAACAGCTCTGGAATGCGTGGAAGGGACTGCTTTAGTGGGACATAGCTCCGGTAGTCCAGAGGCGGCTGTTCTGCCCTCCCAGGTTTCACAGCCGGCCTCTGGGTTTGCAAGGTGTAGCAGCTCGTCCATAGAATGGAATTAAGCCCCAGGCCGGCTGGGCAAATTCCTGGGGTAGCTTTTTTAGCAGCAAAAACAGGCCACTTGCTGCACTATTTGTAAGGGGGTCAACTCGAATGGCCGTAGCCACTCACCCACCTGTTGCCAGAGAGCCATAGCCTGCTCTGACAGCCCTTTGTTTGGGTTAAACTCCCAGTTTATGATTTCCTTCACCTGCCAGCCTGGGGACAACCCATCGTTAACAGGGACCTTGGTCCCGATGGGCAGCTTCGGCTTTCCTGCCAAGGAGAGCATACTGAGCCACTCGGTGTGTTCCCCAGAAGCCAGCCCACGCCTGTGGGTCCCCTCTACCTTCTCCACGAGATGGGTGGTCACCGGGTTATGCTCATGGAGCAGAGCCTGCACCGCCCTTCCTGACCCTCTGGCGCACTCCCTGCCCTGAAACTCGTACTCACCCACCTGGTTCCATGAAGTTCGTGTCCCGGGTTCATCGGGACACCATCCTGCCGACTACGCCACTGTAAGAAGTGGAGACCAGAGGCGTGAAAGGTTTGGGGCAG
This sequence comes from Polypterus senegalus, assembly GCF_016835505.1. NCBI lineage: Eukaryota > Metazoa > Chordata > Cladistia > Polypteriformes > Polypteridae > Polypterus > Polypterus senegalus. The sequence continues at coordinate 42,411 of NW_024383978.1, forward strand.
CCACCCGCTTATCGCGTTTCCGCTGCAAAAGTCTTTGAGGCATTGTTAAACAGTGTTACACAACAGAGTCAAAACAGAACTGCCTGCCTAAGCAAAGGCAGTGAGCTTTATACACAGAGGAAATGATGTGTCCTCTGGGCGGAACTAAATGACATCATCCTTGGGGCGGAACAGTGACCTCATTCTTGGGCGGAACCGGAGGTGATGTGTCCTTCCTGGAAATGCGCTCCTGGTGGGATTTCCGGGTAAGACCTGCAGAGAACTCAGAAAGCGTCAGTGCACCGCCCCCTGGGCAGATGTATAAACAGTATTTCCTAAGCCCTTCAGCTGCTTCCCATGCACCGTGTGTGACAAATATAATATATATAATATATAATATATATATATATATATATATATATATATATATATATATATATATATATATATATATATATATATATAACACACATATATATATATATATCATTTTTTAAAGTAGGTAGATCATTTGACCTGGTCATTTTAGAAGTAGCTTATGGCGAAATGTGTGGACACCCCTGCGTTAGAAGTATTTGTTCGTAATACAAATTTGTTCGTTTGGCTTTGAAATTAACACCAAATACTTTTAAACTTACACTTTTACTGTAAAACATCAGTAAAACAATTTTTTAAATTCATTTTTGTCAATTCCCAATTGAATTTTGATTCTGTTTTGGACTTACATGCGTGACAAGCATAGCCCTTATAACTGCCCCTGATTGCATTTAGTTTTTCCCTCTATTAAATAAAATTACTTTTTTAAATGTTTGGCTCTGAGATTTAATTGTCTTTGCAAAAGCTATTCTACGGGAACTGTTAGCGTTTTTAATCGAATGGCATATCAAGATCTCCTTTTTTTTCTAATGTTATCCCCTGAAGATTTACTACATTAGCTTTCTTGGACCATCCTTCTTTCTACAGTAATTTGGCGGTGGAAGACTAGGCGGTGTATTCTCGCTATATTGTAAGTTGATTTTCATCTTCTGCATTTTCATCACCACCAACTGTTTCCCAGCATGTCTATTGATACACTTTTTACCAATATCATTAATCAATCAGCTTTTTTGGTGTTAATTCATTTGACTTCATCATTTCCGGTACTAGGATTCCCCGTGTACTCATTTCATCTGTTGATAACCTTAAGTGAATTCTTCAATAAGATTTGGACATAATAAGTCTTCTTTGGTGGGAACTTAAAGTGAGGAAAACATTAAAATGAGCTGGGGAGATCAGAAACTGTATCTGTCAAAGCTTTCCCACATAAATGAGAGGTGAGATTACTGTGTCGAGGTTGAATATGGTTGGGGGAGGGGCAGGACTTTAAAAAGTTTAATCTCCGGGCTTTGAAAAAATCTTCAAAAGTCTTGTTTAGTTTTCAGGATTTTTATTTAATAGAGAAAATTATTAGCATTGCATTGCATTGCATTGCAGAATCACAGATTCTACACGTCTTCAATTTTCAGTTATTTAGGAGTCTAATGGCCTTGGGAAGAAAAAGGGTTTTTTAGCCTGGAAGTCCTGCATTTCATCTCCTATACCTCCTGCCTGAGGGTAATGTGTCAACAGTTCATGTTGTTTTTTGGGTTGGGGTTGGTGGGGTTTTTGGAGTCCCCTCAGGATTGAGGCAGTTCTCCTGCGGACTCTGCAGTTGTAGAAGCTCTGCAGAGGGCAGTGGGGTCCCCGTGTCTTCTCAGCAGTCTTTCCACTCTCTGCAGGCATTTACAGTCCATAGCAATAGTGTTGCACTACACACAGTGATGCACTGGGCAAGATGCTCCAGCAATCAGGTTTAGCTTTTTTTTTTGGGAAAAAATATACTTTATTTACATATATGTTTGGGTAATATATATAAAACACAGTCTAAATAGTCTTACAATCTATACCAATCTACAATTCAAATAGAAACAACTGTATTCAGCTATAGTCTGATACAGTCTTTCTTCATTACCTACAACACCTTATTTACATATACAATGATCTGTATATAAAAACAATCTTTACAATCTTACACACCATATTAAGTTTTTTAATTTTCTTTACATTCAATACATTCCAATTCTTACTATTTACACGTTAATGCATTCACTTTTCATCTCTGAGGCTTGCCCCAAAGGAGGTTTTCTGAAGGCTGTGGTAAAACTATGGTTTTTGAACCTCTTGGAGAGGTGGTCTTTCTTTCCCCAGCTT
>NW_024383979.1:0-35008 GCF_016835505.1 Polypterus senegalus
AGATGTGAAAGTCACTATGAAAACAGTTGGGGAAAACCCTCCAAACAGTTCTAACCATAAGGGTACTGGGATTTTATCATTTAGAACTGTTTTTACCATAGTATTTTGACTTTACATAGCGTTAGAGTTGAAGGTAACCTAATTTCACCATAACGCGTTTCAGGGCCTGAAATTCACTTTTTGTTCACATGTGTGACGCCTTGTTTTCCACTAGGAAACTGTTTAAAACAGTTCATTTCTGTAAAAAACTATGTCTCAGATGTGTTTCAAGTGTTTCAACTTTCACAACATAGAAGTTAAGACTCATTAAATTTAACTCAACTTCAGTTTTTGCCCAATGCAACTCAATAGGATTTTCAAAAGCTGAGTTTGAGATGTTGAATTGCACTTTGAAAAACAGTGGGTAACCATCAAAACAATTCTTAACCATAAGGGTACTGGGGATTTCATCATTTAGAACTGCTTTTACCAGGGTATTTTGACTTTACACAGCGTTAGAGTTGAAGGTAACCTTATTTCACCATAACGCGTTCAGGGCCTGAAATTCACTTTGTGTACACATGTGTGACGCCTTGTTTTCCACCAGGAAACTGTTCAAAACAGTTCATTTCTGTAAAAAACTATGTCGCTGATGTTTTTCAAGTGGTTTCACAACATAGAAGTTAAGACTCATTGAGTTTCACTCAACTTTAGATTTGGCCCAATGCAAGTCAAAGGATTTCAAAAAGTGAGTTTGAGATGTTGAAGTGCACTTTGAAAAACAGTTGTGAAACCATCCAAACAGTTCTTAACCATAAGGGTACTGGGTGTTTCATCATTTAGAACTGCCTTTACCAGAGTATTTTGACTTTCCACAGAGTTAGAGTTGAAGGTAACCTGAATTCATCATAACACTTTTCAAGACCTGCAAACAACTTTGAGTACACATGTGTGACACCTTGTTTTCCACCAGGAAACTGTTCAAAACAGTTCATTTCTGTAAAAAACTATGTCGCTGATGTTTTTCAAGTGGTTTCACAACATAGAAGTTAAGACTCATTGAGTTTCACTCAACTTTAGATTTGGCCCAATGCAAGTTAATGGGGATTTCAAAAAGTGAGTTTAAGATGTGAAGTGCACTGTGAAAAACAGTTGGGAAACCATCCAAACAGTTCTTAACCATAAGGGTACTGGGGATTTTATCATTTAGAACTGTTTTTACCATAGTATTTTGACTTTACACAGCGTTAGAGTTGAAGGTAACCTTATTTCACCATAACGCGTTTCAGGCCTGAAATTCACTTTGTGTACACATTTGTGACGCCTTGTTTTCCACCAGGAAACTGTTCAAAACAGTTCATTTCTGTAAAAAACTATGTCGCAGATGTGTTTCAAGTGGTTTCACAACATAGAAGTTAAGACTCATTAAATTTAACTCAACTTCAGTTTTTTGCCCAATGCAACTCAATAGGAATTTCAAACGTTGAGTTTGAGATGTTGAATTTCACTTTGAAAAACAGTGGGGAAACCATCGAAACAGTTCTTAACCATGAGGGTACTGGGGATTTAATCATTTAGAACTGTTTTTACCAGAGTATTTTAACTTTACACAGCGTTAGAGTTGAAGGTAACCTTATTTCACCATAACGCGTTTCAGGGCCTGAAATTCACTTTTTGTACACATGTGTGACGCCTTGTTTTCCACTAGGAAACTGTTCAAAACAGTTCATTTCCGTAAAAACTATGTCGCAGATGTGTTTCAAGTGTTTCAACTTTCACAACATAGAAGTTAAGACTCATTAAATTTAACTCAACTTCAGTTTTTGCCCAATGCAACTCAATAGGATTTTCAAAAGCTGAGTTTGAGATGTTGAATTGCACTTTGAAAAACAGTGGGTAACCATCAAAACAATTCTTAACCATAAGGGTACTGGGATTTCATCATTTAGAACTGCTTTTACCAGAGTATTTTGACTTTACACAGCGTTAGAGTTGAAGGTAACCTTTATTTCACCATAAGCTTATCAATAAAATAGTTTGTGTACACAGTGTGACGGTTTTTTTTCCCCCAGGATACTGTTCAAAAAAGTTTATTTCTGTAAAAACTATTCACAGATGTGTTTCAATGGTTTCACAACATAGAAGTTAAGACTATTGAGTTTCCCAACTTCAGTTTTGTCCTTTTCAAGTTAATGGGGTTTCAAAAGGGGAGTTTAAAATTTAAGTGCACTTTTAAAAACAGTAGGAACCCGTCCAAACAGTTCTTTAAACCCTAAGGGGCTGGGGTTTCATCATTTAGCACTGCCTTTACCAGAGTATTTGACTTTCCACAGAGTTAGAGTTAAGGAACCCGAACATCTCACTTTTCAAGCTGAAAACAACTTTAAATACACATGTGTGACACCTTTTTTTCCCCCAGGTAACTTTCAAAACAGTTCATTTCTGTAAAAACTATGTGCTGATGTTTTTTAATGGTTTCACAAATAAAATTAAGACTCGAGTTTTACTCAACTTTAGATTTAAAAAAGGGCAAGGGGATTTCAAAAGTGGTTTGAGATGTTGAAGGGACTTTTAAAAAAAGTTGGGAAACCATCCAAACGGTTCTTTAAACCCTAAGGGATGGGGGTTTACATTAGAACTGCTTTTTCCAGGATTTTGACTTACACAGCTTTGGTTGAAGGGGAAACCTTATTTCACCATAACGTAAAAACCCCCGAAAATAACTTTGTGTAAACATTTTGACGCCTTGTTTTCCACCAGGGAAAACCAAAAAAGTTCATTTTGTAAAAAAATATGTCGCAGAAGTGTTTCAAGGCACAAATAGAAATTAAGACTATTTAGTTTCATCAACTTCTTTTTTCCCTTGGTTAATGGGGGTTTAAAAGTGAGTTTAAGATGGAAGTGCCCGGAAAAAAAAGTTGGGGAAAACCCTCCAAAGGCCCAAACCCTAAGGGTACTGGGGGTTTTTTCATTTAGAACTGTTTTTTCCATGTATTTTTACTTTACAAAGCTTAGAGTTGAAGGTAACCTTTTTTACCATAAAGCTTTTAGGGCCGAAACATTTGTGTAAATTTGGACGCCCGTTTTTACCAGGAAACTGTTTAAAACAGTTCATTTCTGTAAAAAAATATGTCGCAGATGTGTTTCGGGTTTCACAACATAGAAGTTAAGACTCATTAAATTTAACTCAACTTCAGTTTTTGCCCAATGCAACACAATAGGAATTTCAAACGTTGAGTTTGAGATGTTGAATTGCACTTTGAAAAACAGTGGGGAACCATCAAAACAATTCTTTAAACCATAAGGGTACTGGGGGTTTCATCATTTAGAACTGCTTTTACCAGAGTACTTTGACTTTACACAGCGTTAGAGTTGAAGGTAACCTTATTTCACCATAACGCGTTTCAGGGCCTGAAAATTACTTTGTTTACATGTTTACGCCTTGTTTTCCACCAGGAAACTGTTCAAAACAGTTCATTTCTGTAAAAAACTATGTCGCAGATGTTTTTCAAGTGTTTCAACTTTCACAACATAGAAGTTAAGACTCATTAAATTTAACTTAACTTCAGTTTTTGCCCAATGCAACTCAATATGATTTTCAAAAGCTGAGTTTGAGATGTTGAATTGCACTTTGAAAACAGTTGTGAAACCATCCCAAAAAGTTCTTAACCATAAGGGTACTGGGGGCTTCATCATTTAGAACTGCCATTACCAGAGTATTTTGACTTTCCACAGAGTTAGAGTTGAAGGTAACCTGAATTCATCATAACACTTTTCAAGACCTGAAAACAACTTTGTGTATACATGTGTGACGGCTTGTTTTCCAACAGGAAACTGTTCAAAACAGTTAATTTCTGTAAAAAACTATGTCAAAGATGTATTTCAAGTGGTTTCACAACATAAAATTAAGACTCATTGAGTTTCCTCAACTTAGTTTTGTCCATTGCAAGTTAAATGGGGATTTCAAAAAATGAGTTTAAGATTTAATTCACTATGAAAAAAGTTAAACCATCCCAAAAAGTTCTTAACCATGGGTACTGGGGGTTTTATCATTTAGAACTGTTTTACCATAGTATTTTATTTTTCCAGCGTAGAGTTGAAGGTAACCTTTTTTCACCATAACCTTTTTAGGGCCTGAAATTCACTTTTTTGTAAATGTGTGACGCCTTTTTTTCCCCCCAGGAAACTGTTCCAGTTCATTTCTGTAAAAAAAATATTGAGATGTGTTTCAAGTGGTTTCACAACATAAAATTGAGACTCATTGAGTTTCACTAAACTTTAGATTTGGCCCAATGCAAGTCAAGGAGATTTCAAAAAATGAGTTTGAGATGTTGAAGGCCTTTTTAAAAACAGTTGGGAAACCATCCCAAAAAGTTCTTAACCATAAGGGTACTGGGGTTTATTTGAGAACTGCTTTTACCAGAGTCTTTGACTTTACACAGCCCCTAGAGTTGAAGGTAACCTTATTTCACCATGGGTTCAGTGCCTGAAAAAACTTTTTTTAATGTGGGCGGTTGTTTTCCCCGGGAAAATGTTCAAAAAAGTTATTTCTGTAAAAAAAAATGTCACAAAGGTTTCAATGGTTTCACCTAGAATTTAAAACTCATTGAGTTTCACTCAACTTTAGATTTGGCCCAATGCAAGTCAAAGGGGGTTTCAAAAGTGAGTTTGAGATGTTGAAGTGCACTTTGAAAAAAAGTTGGGAAACCATCCAAACAGTTCTTAACCATAAGGGTACTGGGGGTTTCATCATTTAGAACTGCTTTTACCAGAGTATTTTGACTTTACACAGCCGCTAGAGTTTAAGGGAACCTTATTTCACCATAACGCGCTTTTAGGGGCCCGAAAATAACTTTGTGTACACATTTGTGACGCCTTGTTTTCCACCAGGAAACTGTTCAAAACAGTTCATTTCTGTAAAAAAATATGTCGCAGATGTGTTTCAAGTGGTTTCACAACATAGAAGTTTAAAACTCATTAAATTTAAATCAACTTCAGTTTTTGCCCAATGCAACTCAATAGGAATTTCAAACGTTGAGTTTGAGATGTTGAATTGCACTTTGAAAACAGTGGGAAACCATCGAAACAGTTCTTAACCATAAGGGTACTGGGGATTTTAAACATTTAGAACTGTTTTTTCCAGAGTATTTTGACTTTACACAGCGCTAGAGTTGAAGGTAACCTTATTTCACCATAACGCGTTCAGGGCCTGAAAATAACTTTGTGTACACATGTGACGCCTTGTTTTCCACCAGGAAACTGTTCAAAACAGTTCATGTCTGTAAAAAACTATGTCGCAGGTGTGTTTCAAGTGTTTCAACTTTCACAACATAGAAGTTAAGACTCATTAAATTTAACTCAACTTCAGTTTTGCCCAATGCAACCCAATAGGATTTTCCAAGCTGAGTTTGAGATGTTGAATTGCAGTTGAAAACAGTGGGTAAACCATCAAACAATTTTAACCATAAGGGTACTGGGATTTCATCATTTTGAACTGCTTTTACCAGAGTATTTTACTTTACACAGCGCTAGAGTTGAAGGTAACCTATTTCACCATAACGCGATCGGCTGAAAATCAGTTTGTGTACACATGTCTGACGGCTTGTTTTCCACCAGGATACTGTTCAAAACAGTTTATTTCTGTAAAAACTATGTCACAAAATGTGTTTCAAGTGGTTTCACAACATAGAAGTTAAGACTCATTGAGTTTCACTCTAACTTCAGTTTTGTCCATTGCAAGTTAATGGGATTTCAAATGGTGAGTTTAAGATTGAAGTGCACTTTGAAAAAAAGTGGGAACCCGTCCAAACAGTTCTTAACCATAAGGGTACTGGGATTTCATCATTTAGAACTGCTTTTTTCCAGAGTACTTTGACTTTACACAGCGTTTAGAGTTGAAGGTAACCTTTTTTCACCATAACGCCGCTTCAGGGCCTGAAAATAACTTTGTTTACACATTGTGACGCCTTGTTTTCCACGGAAACTGTTCAAAACAGTTCATTTCTGTAAAAACTATGTCGCTGATGTTTTTCAAGTGGTTTCCCCAACATGAAGTTAAGACTCATTGAGTTTCACTCAACTTTAGATTTGACCCAATGCAAGTCAAAGGGATTTCAAAAGTGAGTTTGAGATGTTGAAGGCACTTTGAAAACAAATTGTGAAACCCTCCAAACAGTTCTTAACCATAAGGGTACTGGGGGTTTAATCATTTAGAACTGTTTTTTCCATAGTATTTTGACTTTACACAGCCCCTTTGAGTTGAAGGTAACCTTATTTCACCATAACCGCTTCAGTGCCTGAAAATAACTTTGTTTACATTGTGACGGCTTGTTTTCCACAAGGAAAAATGTTCAAAAACAGTTCATTTCTGTAAAAACAATGTCACAGATGTGTTTCAATGGTTTCACAACATAGAAGTTAAGACTCATTGAGTTTCACTCAACTTTAGATTTGGCCCAATGCAAGTCAAGGGGATTTCAAAAAGTGAGTTTGAGATGTTGAAGTGCACTTTGAAAAACAGTTGGGAAACCATCCAAACAGTTCTTAACCATAAGGGTACTGGGATTTCATCATTTAGAACTGCTTTACCAGAGTATTTTGACTTTACACAGCGTAGAGTTGAAGGGAACCTTATTTCACCATAACGCGCTTTCAGGGCCTGAAAATAACTTTGTGTACACATTTGTGACGCCTTGTTTTCCACCAGGAAACTGTTCAAAACAGTTCATTTCTGTAAAACTATGTCGCAGATGTGTTTCAAGTGGTTTCACAACATAGAAGTTAAGACTCATTAAATTTAACTCAACTTCAGTTTTGCCCAATGCAACTCAATAGGAATTTCAAACGTTGAGTTTGAGATGTTGAATTGCACTTTGAAAAACAGTGGGGAAACCATCGAAACAGTTCTTAACCATAAGGGTACTGGGGATTTAATCATTTAGAACTGTTTTTACCAGAGTATTTTGACTTTACACAGCGTTAGAGTTGAAGGTAACCTTATTTCACCATAACGCCTTTCAGGCCTGAAAATAACTTTGTGTACACATGTGTGACGCCTTGTTTTCCACCAGGAAACTGTTCAAAACAGTTCATTTCTGTAAAAACTATGTCGAGATGTGTTTCAAGTGTTTCAACTTTCACAACATAGAAGTTAAGACTCATTAAATTTAACTCAACTTCAGTTTTTGCCCAATGCAACTCAATAGGATTTTCCAAAGCTGAGTTTGAGATGTTGAATTGCAGTTTGAAAAACAGTGGGTAACCATCAAAACAATTCTAACCATAAGGGGACTGGGATTTCATCATTTAGAACTGCTTTTACCAGAGTATTTTGACTTTACACAGCTTAGAGTTGAAGGTAACCTTATTTCACCATAACGCGTATCAAGTGCTGAAAATCAGTTTGTGTACACATGTCTGACGGCTTGTTTTCCACCAGGATACTGTTCAAAACAGTTTATTTCTGTAAAAAACTATGTCACAGATGTGTTTCAAGTGGTTTTACAACATAGAAGTTAAGACTCATTGAGTTTCACTCAACTTCAGTTTTGTCCATTGCAAGTTAATGGGGATTTCAAAAGGTGAGTTTAAGATGTGAAGTGCACTTTGAAAAACAGTAGGGAACCCGTCCAAACAGTTCTTAACCATAAGGGTACTGGGGATTTCATCATTTAGAACTGCTTTTACCAGAGTACTTTGACTTTACACATGCTAGAGTTGAAGGTAACCTTATTTCACCATAACGCGTTTCAGGGCCTGAAAATAACTTTGTTTACACATGTGTGACGCCTTGTTTTCCACCAGGAAACTGTTCAAAACAGTTCATTTCTGTAAAAAACTATGTCGCTGATGTTTTTCAAGTGGTTTCACAACATAGAAGTTAAGACTCATTGAGTTTCACTCAACTTTAGATTTGGCCCAATGCAAGTCAAAGGGGATTTCAAAAAGTGAGTTTGAGATGTTGAAGTGCACTTTGAAAAACAGTTGTGAAACCATCCAAACAGTTCTTAACCATAAGGGTACTGGGGATTTAATCATTTAGAACTGTTTTTACCATAGTATTTTGACTTTACACAGCGTTAGAGTTGAAGGTAACCTTATTTCACCATAACGCGTTTCAGTGCCTGAAAATAACTTTGTTTACACATGTGTGACGGCTTGTTTTCCACAAGGAAACTGTTCAAAACAGTTCATTTCTGTAAAAAACTATGTCACAGATGTGTTTCAAATGTTTCACAACATAGAAGTTAAGACTCATTGAGTTTCACTCAACTTTAGATTTGGCCCAATGCAAGTCAAAGGGGATTTCAAAAAGTGAGTTTGAGATGTTGAAGTGCACTTTGAAAAACAGTTGGGAAACCATCAAACGGTTCTTAACCATAAGGGTACTGGGGATTTCATCATTTAGAACTGTTTTTACCATAGTATTTTGACTTTACACAGCGTTAGAGTTGAACGTAACCTTATTTCACCATAACGCGTTTCAGGGCCTGAAATTCACTTTGTGTACACATGTGTGAGGCCTTGTTTTCCACCAGGAAACTGTTCAAAACAGTTCATTTCTGTAAAAACTATGTCTTAGATGTGTTTCAAGTGTTTCAACTTTCACAACATAGAAGTTAAGACTCATGAAATTTAACTTAACTTCAGTTTTTGCCCAATGCAACTCAATAGGATTTTCAAAAGCTGAGTTTGAGATGTTGAATTGCACTTTGAAAAACAGTTGGGAAACCATCAAACAGTTCTTAACCATAAGGGTACTGGGGGTTTCATCATTTAGAACTGCCTTTACTAGAGTATTTTGACTTTCCACAGAGTTAGAGATGAAGTTAACCTGACTTCATCATAACACTTTTCAAAACCTGAAAACAACTTTGTGTACACATCTGTGACGGCTTGTTTTCCAGAAGGAAACTGTTCAAAACAGTTCATTTCTGTAAAAAACTATGTCACAGATGTGTTTCAAGTGGTTTCACAACATAGAAGTTAAGACTCATTGAGTTTCACTCAACTTTAGATTTGGCCCTCAACTAAAGGATTTAAAAGTGAGTTTGAATTTTCAAGTACACTTTAACAGTGTTAACCATCCAAACATTACCAATGGGGGCTTAGTTTAGAACTGCCTTTACTCAGAGTATTTTGACTTTCAAGTTAAGTTGAAGGTAAAAAATTCATCCATAACGTTTGAAGGGCTGAAATCACTTTGTTACACATGTGTGAGCTGTTTTTCACAGGAAACTGTTCAAAATTCATTTCTGTAAAAACTATTCGAATGTTTTAAAGTAGTTTCAGAACTAGAATTAAACTTAAATTTGGAACCCTCAGCTTTCCTAAGCAACCAATTGGAAGTCAAAAGGTGTTGAATGCTGAATGACTTTAAAAACTTTGGCAACTCAGATAGTTTTAACCAAAGGCTTTCAGGCTTCACTTTGTGAGCATTTGAGAGTTGTTTCTTCCACAGATAATGGGGTAACTTGAATCTATAGAAACTTTTCAGACTGAAAACAACTTTTGTAACAATATTACGTTGTTTTCCAACGAAATGTTCAAATACAGTTTATTGGTTTAAAAATTGTGATGTATTTCAAGTGGTTTCACAAAACAGTGAAGTCATCCATTGAGTTTCCAACTTAAGTTTTGCATTAATTATGGAATTTAAATGAGTTATTTGACTTACAAACGGTAGACTCAAACCAGTTCTAACCATAGGGTACTGGGAATTACTTATTTGAACTGTTTGACCATATTCTTTTTACCACCGTAGAGTTGTCAAAACATTATTTCTAAAACGGCTTGGGCTGAAATTTCAACTTTGTACACATTGAACCTTTAGACTCATTAAACTTTAAATAACTTCATTTTCCCTGTAAAAAATGTTCCAAGTGTTTAAGATGTTAATTACATCAAAAGTTAGACAAACATCAAACGTTCTTAACCATTTTACCGCAGGATCAAGGATTTTAAAAGCTGAGTTTAAGATGTTGAATTCACTTAAAGTAAGGTTGGAAACCATCCAAACAGTTCTTAACCGCTAAGGACTTTGTGTACATTTGAACTGCCTTTACCAGAAATTTGATTTCCAAACGTTCAGTTTAAGTAACATAATTAACCAAGTGTTTAAGGGTTAAACATAAGTTAGACCATAATCAACTTGTTTTCCCAAGAAACTTTCAAAAAGGTTCATTTCTGAAAATTGATTAGTGAATGTTGAAGATCAAAATTTTAACCATAAAGGTACTCATTAAATTTATCAATTCGCCTTTCCCAATTCAACTTCCAAGATGTAAAAGGTGATTTGAGATTTCAATTCACTTTTAAAACTGGGAAACAACTTTAACATAAGTACGTTGTTTTCTAAACATTTAAAACAGTATTTTTAAAAATTCACAAGTTATTGAAGGTTACCTGAAATTCACATAACACTATTAGACTAAAACAACTTTGATTGCACAAGTCACAGTTTTTCACCAGGTAAATGTTAAACAGTTCAATTTCTTAAAAACTATGCAGCATGTTTTTCAAGTGGTTAGGCATTAGAGTTAAGAATGTTTCCAATTTATTTGGCCCAATGCAGTCAAAAGGTTTGAAAATGAGTTTAAGATGTTGAGGCACTGAAAATTCAGTTGGGAAACACCAAAGTTCTAACCTAGGGACTGGGATTTCTAAAAAGACTTTTTACCAAAATATTTTATCTACAAGTAGGTTAAGGTAACCTATTTACACCATAATTTATCTAACGGGCTAAATTTTTTTGTCAATATGGATGCCTGTTTTCCAGTAGAATGTACTTTAAACAGTTCAGTTTTGTACCAAAACATGTTCGAACGTTTCAATGGTGTACATAATAAGTAAGTTTATTTAACCAACTTTTTATTACCCCAAAGCATCAATAGGAATTTCAAATGCCATTTAGATGTTGAATTAATTTAAACAGTGGGGAAACCATCAAACAGTTTTAACCATCAGGAACGATTTAAACATCATTTCTGTAAATTTTACGAGTATTTTGACTTTACAACGTAAGTTGAGACCATTATTTCACTTTAATTGCCGGCCTGAAAAAACTTGTAAAAGTAGTTGGACTTGTCCACTTTCAAAACAGTTCAAAACAGTTCATTTTGTAAAACATTCGCTGATGTTTTAATGTTTCACCATAGAAGTAAACTCATTGAGTTTCACTAAACTTTAGATTTGGAATGAACGTTGAGATTTCAAAAGTGAGTTTGAGATGTTAATTGTTGAAAAACAGTGGGCATTTCCACCAGAAACTTAACCATCGGTACTGGGATTTAATCATTTAGAACTCTTTACCAGAGTTTTGACTTTTCACAGCGTAGAGTTAAGACTATTATTTCACCATCGTTTTTCCAGGGCCTGTAAAATAACTTTTGTAAACATGTGTAGCTTAAGTCTTTCACCAGGAAACCTTCAAACATTTTTTAAAAAAGTTGGAAGTTTCTTTCAAGTTTTTACACTAGAGTTTATTTACAAGAGTTGACACTAACCTTATTTACCATTGCAAGTTAAGGGTTTCAAAATAGTTTAAGATGTGAGTGATTTCCAAACATTGGGAAACCATCAAACAGTCACCATAGGTACAAAGATTTCACATTGAACATTTTTCCAACTTTAACTTAACAGCGTTATTGAACGTAACCTTATTTTCCCAATTTCAAGCCATAAATTCATTAGTAGTAACATGTTTCTTTTCAACCAGGAAATGTCAAAACAGTTTTTTAAAAAGATGTAGGTTTCAATGTTTCAACTTTCAATAGAAGTTAGACTCATTAAGATTAACTTAACTTAGCTGCCCATCACTATAGGATTTTCAAAACTAGAAATTAGATGTAATTCACTTGAAAACAGTTGGTAAACACCAAAAGTTCTTAAAAGTTCTGGGGTTTCAATCATTAAACTGCCTTTTAGAGTATTTGATATTCAAGAGTTGAGATAATTAACCTTATTTCCCAACATTTTCAAAATGAATTCAATATTAGGTTAGATCTTATGCTTTTAAACAGTTGAAACTTCCAAACAGTTCTAACCTAAAAATACTGATTTAAATTGATCAATTTACGTAACTTGATTAAGATCATTGAGTTTCACTCAATTTATTAACCAAGTTCAAGAGAAATTTTAAAAAATTTGAGTTGATGCTTTCAAAGAAAGTTGTAAAACATCTAAATTCTAAAACTAAGGGTATGGGTTTATCATTTTTAAATGCTTTAGAGTATTTTGACTTTCCACCAACTTCAGTTGATAACCAATGAACCATTAGAAGTTCAAAGGGCTTAAAATTGAATTGCACTTTGAAAAATGGGAACTCAAACAGTTCTTAACCATAAGGTACGGTTTTTCTGTTTGAAAACTTTACCAGAGTTTTTAATTTCCCAATTAGAAATTAAGACTATTAATTTAACAACTTTTTTAGACCAGAAAACAACTTGTTGAATGTCAAAAGGTGAGTTTGATGGAATGACTAAAAATTGTAAACCATCCAACAGTTTTAACAAGGGTTACAGAGGATTTCAATTAGAACTGCTTTACCAAGTATTTTGACTTTCCACAGAGTTAGATGGGGTACCTGAAAATAGAACTTGTCAAACCGAAAACAATTGGAACATCAAAGGTTTCTTCCAACAGGACTTTCAATATTAAAATTTTTGTAAACATGTATGTATTTCAAGGTTTCACAACATAGAAGTTAAACTTTGTTTCACTAACTTCAGATTTCCCTTAGTTAAGTGTTTTCAATAAGTTTTACAGGAATGTCAAATTGAAAACATTGGGTAAAACACTAAACAGTTCTTAATAAGGTATTGAATTCACAATAGAAGTTTTACCATAGTATTTTGACTTACTCAGTTCCTAGAGTTAACGAACTATTTCAACTAACTTTCAGGGCTGAAATTCACTTTAAAGTTGGCAACTGAACATTGTTTTCACCAAGGAATGGGGTTTCAAAACGTTCATTTCTGTAAAACTATGTACGCAGATGATTTCCCAAATGTTTCAACATTCAACCTGAAGGAAGATTTAAATTTTAATCCAGTTTACCAATGAACAATGGATTGTTAAAACAGTTGAGAGTTAATTCAATACACAGTTGGAAAACTAAAAGTTCTTACCATAACGGTAGTGGGGATCATACATTAAGACTGCCTTACCTAAATTTTGTTTCCCAATTAAGATGATTTAAACTGACTTATCAAAGATTTGAAGACCTGAAAACAAATTTGGGACATCCAAGTTAACCTAGTTTCACCAGGAACTGTTTCAAAACAGTTATTGTAAAAATATGTCGTGATTTTTCAAGTGGTTTCACAACATGAAGTTAAGACTCATTGAGTTTCACTAAACTTTAATTTGGCAATGACAAGTCAATGAGATTTCAAACAGTGAGTTTGAATGTTAAACATTTAAACGTTGGGAAAACCATCCAAACAGTTCTTAACAAGGTAGGTTTCATAATTGAACTGCTTTACCAATTGTTTTGCCAAGCAGCTAAGTTGGAGGAACCTAGTTTACCATAGTTTCAGCCTGAAAATAACTTTGATCTACAAATGTGGCTTTTTCACCAGGAAACGGTTCAAAATTAAATTTCTGTACAAACTATGTTCGAAGTTTCAAGTGTTTCAAGTAAGAAGTTAAGACTCATTGATTTACTCAACTTCAGTTTTTGCCAATCGACATGATTTTCAAAAGCTGAGTAGACTGAATTCATGAAACACAGTTGGGAAAAACTAAAGTTTATAAGGGTAATTTTGGGGGATTTTATCATTTAGAACTGCCTTTACCAGAGTATTTTGACTTTCCACAGAGTTAGAGTTGAAGGTAACCTGAATTCATCATAACACTTTTCAAGACCTGAAAACAACTTTGTGTACACATTGACGGCTTGTTTTCCACAAAGGAAACTTCAAAACAGTTCATTTCTGTTAAAAACTATGTCACAGATGTGTTTCAAGTGGTTTCACAACATAGAAGTTAAGACTCATTGAGTTTCACTCAACTTTAGATTTGGCCCAATGCAAATAAGGGGATTTCAAAAGTGAGTTTGAGATGTTGAAGTGCACTTTGAAAAACAGTTGTGAAACCATCCAAACAGTTCTTAACCATAAGGGTACTGGGGGGTTCATCATTTAGAACTGCCTTTACCAGAGTATTTTGACTTTCCACAGAGTTAGAGTTGAAGGTAACCTGAATTCATCATTACACTTTTCAAGACCTGAAAACAACTTTGTGTACACATGTGTGACGCTTGTTTTCCAACAGGAAACTGTTCAAAAAAGTTTTTTCAAAAAACTATGTCGAGATGTATTTCAAATGGTTTCACCACATAGAAGTTAAGACTCATTGAGTTTCACTCAACTTCAGTTTTTGTCCATTGCAAGTTAATGGGGTTTTCAAAAAGTGAGTTTAAGATGTGAAGTGCACTTTGAAAAACAGTTGGGAAACCATCCAAACAGTTCTTAACCATAAGGTACTGGATTTCATCATTTAGAACTGTTTTTTACCATAGTATTTTGACTTTACACAGCGTTAGGGGTTGAACGTAACCTTATTTCACCATAATGCGTTCAGGGCCTGAAATTCACTTTGTGTAAAATGTGTGACGCATTGTTTTCACCAGGGAAAATGTTCAAACAGTTCATTTCTGTAAAACTATGTCGCAGATGTGTTTCAAGTGTTTTAACATTCACAACATAGAAGTTAAAAAATTTAAAAAAAATTGGGGTTTTTTTAAAAAAAACCCTTTTTGAAAATTTTTTTTAAAAATTTTTAAAAAAACCTTTTAAAACCTTTTAAAAAAAAAACCTTTAGGGGAAACCCCCCCAAAAACCCTTTTTTAAAAAATTTCCTTTTTAAAAAATTTTAAAAAAATTTTTTTTTAAAAAAATTTAAATTTTTTTCCCCCCAAAAAACCCCCGTAAAAAAAGGGGTTTAAAAAAAAAGGGGGGCCCCCTTTTAAAAATTTGGGCCCCCAACATTTAAAAAAAAATTTTTTTTAAAAAAATTTTAAAAATTTAATTTCCCCTTTTTTGGGGAAAAAAAAAAAACATTTTAAGGCCTTTTTTCCCAAAAAAAAACCCTTTTTTAAAAAAAGGGGAAATTTTTTTTTTCCCCAAAAAAAAAAGGGGGTTTTTTTTTTTTTGGGAAAAAAGGGGGGGTTTAAAAATTTTTTTTTTGGGCCCTTTTTTTTTAAAAAAAAGTTTAAAAATTTTTTAAAAAAATTTTTTTTTTTTTTTTAAAAAAATTTTTCCCCCTTTTTTTAAAAATTTTTTTCCCGGGGAAATTAAATTTTTTTTAAAATTTTTCCCGGGAAATTTTTTTTTTAAAATTTTTCCCCCGGAAAAACCCCCCCCAAAAAAAAAAAAGGGGTTTTTTTTTCAAATTTTTCCCCCCAAAAAAAAATTTTTAAAAAAATTTTTAAAAAAAAAAAACCCTTTTAAAAAGGAGGGGCAAAAACCCCCCTTTTTTTTAAAATTTGGGGGGAAATTTTTTCCCCCCCCCTTTTTTTTTTTTTTTGAAAAAAGGGGGGAAAATGGTTTTCCCCCTTTCCCCAAAAAAAAAAAATTTTTTTAAAAAAGGCGCCCTTTTTTTTTTGGGAAAAAAAAAAAAATTTTTTTAAAACCTTTTTGGTTTTTTTAAAATAAAATTAAACCCCTTTTTTTTTCCCTTTTTAAAAAAGGGGGGGAAAAAAAAAAAGGGGGGGGGGTTTTAAAAAGGGGAAAAAAAATTTTTTCCCAAAGGGGGGATTTAAAAATTTTTTTTGGTTTTTTTAAAAAATTTTTAAAGGGGGGTTTTTTCCCCCAAAATTTCCCCCAAAAAACCCTTTAAAAAAGGGGCCGGGGTTTTTTTTTTCCCAAAAAGTTAAACTTTTAAAACCTTTAAATTTTTCCCCCAAAAATTTTAAAAAAAGGTTTAATTTAATTTTTTTCCCGGGGGCCCCCAAAAAAAAAAACCTTTTTTTTGGGGTTTTTTTTTTCCCTTTTAAAATTTTAAAATTTTTTAAATTAAAAGGGGGGGGGCCCTTTTTTAAAAACCCCTTTTTGGGGGTTTTTTTTTTTTTAAAAAAAAAAAACCCCCTTTTTTTAAAAAATTTTTTTTTTTTTGGTTTTTCCCCCAAAAAATTTAAAATTTATTTTAAAAAAAAGGGGTTTTAAAAAACCAAAAAATTAAAATTTTTTTTTAAATTTTGAAAAATTTTTTAAAAAAAATTTTAAAAAAAAGGGGTTTAAAAAAAAACCCCCCAAAATTTTTAAAAAGGGTTGGGGTTTAATTTTTTTAAAATTTTTTTCCCAAAAAACCCCCTTTTTTTTAAAATTGGGTTTTTTAAAAAAATTTTTAAAAAAAAATTTTTTTAAAAAAGGGGGTTTTTTTTCCCCCCAAAAAAAAAATTTTTTTAAAAATTTTTTTTTCCAATTTTTTAAAAAAAAAATATTTTTTTTCCCCCCCAAAAAAAAAAAAAAAAATTTTTTTTTTTTGGGGGAAAATTTTTTTTAAAATTGGGGGCCTTTAAAAATTTTTTTAAAAAAAAAGGGGGGTTTAATTTTTTTTTTTCCCAAATTTTTTTTAAACCGGGGGAAAAATTTTTTTTAAAAAAAAAAAAAACCAAAAACCTTTTTAAAATTTGCGCAATTTTTTGGCCCCAAAAATTTTTTAAAATTTTTTAAAAAAAATTTTTTTTTTCCCAAAACAAACCCGGAATTTTAAAAAAATTTTTTTTTTTCCCTTTTAAAAAAAAATTTAAAAAAAAAAGGGGGGGGAAAAAGGGGAAAAAAAATTTTTTAAATTTTTTTTAGGGGGGGTTTTTTTTCCCCCCCAAAATTTTTTAAAAAAAAAAAATTTGGGGAAAAAACCCCCCCTTTTTCCCCAAAAAAAATTTTTTTAAAAAAATTTTTTTTTTTTTTTGGGCCCAAAAAAGGAAACTTTAAAAAAATTTTTAAATTTTTTTTAAAAAAAAAGTTTAAACCCTTTAGTTTAAAAAAAAAAAAAAAAAATTTAAAAAGGGGGGGGTTTTTAAAAAAACCCTTTAAAAATTTTTTTAAAGGGGTTTTTAAAAATTTTTCCCAAAAAATTTTTGGGAATTTTTGACGTTGTTTTCCAACCCCGGAAACCGTTCAAAACAGTTATTTCTGTAAAAAAATATGTCGCGATGTTTTTTAAGTGGTTTCACAAATAGAAGTTAAGCTCATTGAGTTTTTCCAAAATTTAGTTTTTTCCCCTGAAGTAATGGTTTCAAAAGTGAGTTTAGATGTTAAGTGCACTTTGAAAACAGTTGGGGAAAACCCTCCAAACAGTTCTTTAAACCCTAAGGGTACTGGGGTTTTATCATTTAGAACTGTTTTTATATTTTTGACTTTCACAGGTTTGAGTTAAAAACCTTTATTTTACCTAAACCCCTTTTCAGCCTGAAATTACTTTGTGTAAAATGTGTGACGTTGTTTTCCCCCGAAAAATTTTAAACAGTTCATTTCGAAAAAAATTGTCCAGAGTGTTTCAAGTGTTTTTCACAAATAGAAGGTAAGACTATTTTTAAATTAACTTCAGTTTTTTTCCCAATGAACCAATAGGGTTTTCAAAAACTGAGTTTGAGATGTTGAATTGCACTTGAAAAAAAAGTTGGGAAACCATCAAAAAATTCTTAACCATAAGGGGGACTGGGGTTTTATCATTTTTGAACTGCCTTTACCAGAGTATTTTGACTTTCCACAGAGTTTGAGTTGAAGGAACCTGAATTCATCAAAAACTTTTTTAAGACCTAAAACAACTTGTGACAAAACTGTGACGGTTTTTTCCACAAGGAAACTGTTCAAAAAAGTTCATTTCGTAAAAAAATATGTCACAGATGTGTTTCAAGTGGTTTCACAACATAGAAGTTAAGACTCATTGAGTTTCACTCAATTTTAGAATTGGCCCCAATGCAAGTCAAAGGGGATTTCAAAAAGTGAGTTTGAGATGTTGAAGTGCACTTTAAAACAGTTGTGAAACCATCCAAACAGTTCTTAACCATAAGGGTACTGGGGCTTTACTCATTTAGAACTGCCTTTTACCTATATTTTGACTCTCCACAGAGTTAGAGTTGAAGGTAACCTTGAATTCATCGCTACACTTTTCAAGACCTGAAAACAACTTCGTGTACACATGTGTGACGGCTTGTTTTCCAACAGGAAACTGTTCAAAACAGTACATTTCTGTAAAAAACTATGTCGCAGATGTGTTTCAAGTGTTTCAACTTTCACAACATAGAAGTTAAGACTATTAAATTTAACTCAACATCAGTTTTGCCCAATGCAAATCCTCAATAGGATTTTCAAAAGTTGAGTTTGAGATGTTGAATTGCACTTTGAAAACAGTGGGTAAACTACATCAAAACAATTCTTTAACCATAAGGGTAATTGGGATTTCATCATTTAGAACTGCTTTTACCAGAGTATTTTGACTTTACACAGCGTTAGAGTTGAAGGTAACCTTATTTCACCATATAACGCCAGATCAAGGGCTGAAAAATCAGTTTGTGTACACACATGTGTGACGGCTTGTTTTCCACCAGGAAACCGTGCAAAACAGTTCATTTCTGTAAAAAACTATGTCGCAGAAGTGTTTCAAGAGTTTTCACAACATAGAAGTTAAGATTCATTGAGTTTCACTCAACTTCAAGTTTTGTCCATTGCAAGTTAATGGGGATTTCAAAAAGTGAGTTTAAGATGTGAAGTGCACTGTGAAAAACAGTTGGGAAACCATCCAAACAGTTCTTAACCATAAGGGTACTGGGGATTTATCATTTAGAACTGTTTTACCAGTAGTATTTTGACTTTACACAGCGTTAGAGTTGAAGGTAACCTTATTTCACCATAACACGCTTTTCAGGGCCTGAAATTCACTTTCGTGTACACATTTGTGACGCCTTGTTTTCCACCAGGAAACTGTTCAAAACAGTTCATTTCTGTAAAAACTATGTCGCAGATGTGTTTCAAGGGATTTTCACAACATAGAAGTTAAGATTCATTAAATTTAAATTCACTTCAGTTTTTGCCCAATGCAACTTAATTGCACTTCAAAAAGCTGAGTTTGAGATGTTAGAATTGCACTTTGAAAAACAGTTGGGGAAACCATCCAAACAGTTCTTAACCATAAGGGTACTGGGGATTTCATCATTTAGAACTGCTTTTACCAGAGTATTTTGACTTTACACAGAGTTAGAGTTGAATGGTAACCTTGATTTCACCTGACAACGCTTTCAGGGCCTGAAATTCACTTTTAGTGAATACATGTGTGACGCCTTGTTTTCCACCAGGAAACTGTTCAAAATAGTTCATTTCTGTAAAAACTATGTCACATGTGTTTCAAGTGGTTTCACAACATAGAAGTTAAGACTCATTGAGCTTCACTCAACTTCAGTTTTGTCCATTGCAAGTTAATGGGGATTTCAAAAGTGAGTTTAAGATGTGAAGTGCACTATGAAAACAGTTGTTAAACCATCCAAACAGTTCTTAACCATAAGGGTACTGGGGATTTCATCATTTAGAACTGCCTTTTACCATAGAGTTTTGACTTCCTACAGCGTTAGAGTTGAAGGTAACCTTAATTCATCATAACACGTTTCAGGGCCTGAAATTCACTTTGTGTACACATGTGTTACGCCTTGTTTTCCACCAGGAAACTGTTCAAAACAGTTCATTTCTGTAAAAACTATGTCGAGATGTATTTCAAGTGGTTTCACAACATAGAAGTTAAGACTCATTGAGTTTCACTCAACTTCAGTTTTTGCCCAATGCAAGTCAATAGTGATTTCAAAAGTGAGTTTGAGATGTTGAAGTGCACTTTGAAAAACAGTTGGGAAACCATCCAAACAGTTCTTAACCATAAGGGTACTGGGGATTTCATCATTTAGAACTGCTTTTACCAGAGTTTTTTGACTTTACACAGCGTTAGAGTTGAAGGGAACCTTATTTCACCATAACAGCTTCAGGGCCTGAAAATAACTTTGTGTACACATGTGTGACGCCTTGTTTTCCACCAGGAAACTGTTCAAAACAGTTAATTTCTGTAAAAAACTATGTCGCAGATGTGTTTCAAGTGTTTCTTTCACAACATAGAAGTTAAGACTCATTGAGTTTCACTCAACTTTAGTTTTGCCCAATGCAAGTTAATGGGGATTTCAAAAGTGAGTTTGAGATGTTGAAGTGCACTTTGAAAAACAGTTGGGAAACCATCCAAACAGTTCTTAACCATAAGGGTACTGGGGATTTTATCATTTAGAACTGTTTTACCATAGTATTTTGACTTTCACAGTTAGAGTTGAAGGTAACCTTATTTCACCATAACACGTTTCAGGGCCTGAAATTCACTTTGTGTACACATGTGTGACGCCTTGTTTTCCACCAGGAAACTGTTCAAAACAGTTCATTTCTGTAAAAAACTATGTCGCAGATGTGTTTCAAGTGGTTTCACAACATAGAAGTTAAGACTCATTAAAGTTTCACTCAACTTCAGTTTTGCCCAATGCAAGTCTAATATTGGATTTCAAAAGTGAGTTTGAGATGTTGAAGTGCACTTTGAAAAACAGTTGGGAAACCATCCAAACAGTTCTTAACCATAAGGGTACTGGGGATTTCATCATTTAGAACTGCTTTTACCAGAGTATTTTGACTTTACACAGCGTTAGAGTTGAAGGTAACCTTATTTCACCATAACGCGTTTCAGGGCCTGAAATCACTTTGTGTACACATGTGACGCCTTGTTTTCCACCAGGAAACTGTTCAAAACAGTTCATTTCTGTAAAAACTATGTCGCAGATGTGTTTCAAGTGGTTTCACAACATAGAAGTTAAGACTCATTGAGTTTCACTCAACTTCAGTTTTTGTCCATTGCAAGTTAATGGATTTCAAAAGTGAGTTTAAGATGTTGAAGTGCACTTTGAAAACAGTTGGGAAACCATCCAAACAGTTCTTAACCATAAGGGTACTGGGGATTTCATCATTTAGAACTGTTTATACCATAGCATTTTGACTTTACACAGCAAGTTAGAGTTGAAGGTAACCTTATTTCACCATAACGGTTTTCAGGGCCTGAAATTCACTTTGTGTACACATGTGTGACGCCTTGTTTTCCACCAGGAAACTGTTCAAAACAGTTCATTTCTGTAAAAAACTATGTCGCAGATGTGTTTCAAGTGGTTTCACAACATAGAAGTTAAGACTCATTGAGTTTCACTCAACTTTCAGTTTTGCCCAATGCAAGCCAAAATGGATTTCAAAAGTGAGTTTGAGATGTTGAAGTGCACTTTGAAAAACAGTTGGGAAACCATCCAAACAGTTCTTAACCATAAGGGTACTGGGGATTTCATCATTTAGAACTGCTTTTACCAGAGTATTTTGACTTTACACAGCGTTAGAGTTGAAGGTAACCTTATTTCACCATAACGTTTCAGGGCCTGAAAATTCACTTTGTGTACACATGTGTGACGCCTTGTTTTCCACCAGGAAACTGTTCAAAACAGTTCATTTCTGTAAAAAAACTATGTCGCTGATGATTTTCAAGTGGTTTCACAACATAGAAGTTAAGACTCATTGAGTTTCACTCAACTTTAGATTTGCCCAATGCAAGTCAAGGGGATTTCAAAAGTGAGTTTGAGATGTTGAAGTGCACTTTGAAAACAGTTGGGAAACCATCCAAACAGTTCTTAACCATAAGGGTACTGGGGATTTCATCATTTAGAACTACTTTTACCAGAGTATTTTGACTTTACACAGCGTTAGAGTTGAAGGTAACCTTATTTCACCATAACACGTTTCAGGACCTGAAAATAACTTTGTGTACACATGTGTGACGCCTTGTTTTCCAACAGGAAACTGTTCAAAACAGTTCATTTCTGTAAAAACTATGTCGCAGATGTATTTAAAGTGGTTTCACAACATAGAAGTTAAGACTCATTGAGTTTCACTCAACTTCAGTTTTTGTCCATTGCAAGTTAATGGGGATTTCAAAAAGTGAGTTTAAGATGTGAAGTGCACTTTGAAAAACAGTTGGGAAACCATCCAAACAGTTCTTAACCATAAGGGTACTGGGGATTTCATCATTTAGAACTGCTTTTACCAGAGTATTTTGACTTTACACAGCGTTAGAGTTGAAGGTAACCTTATTTCACCATAACGCGTTTCAGGGCCTGAAATTCACTTTGTGTACACATGTGTGACGCCTTGTTTTCCACCAGGAAACTGTTCAAAACAGTTCATTTCTGTAAAAACTATGTCGCAGATGTTTTCAAGTGGTTTCACAACATAGAAGTTAAGACTCATTGAGTTTCACTCAACTTCAGTTTTGGCCCAATGCAAGTTAAAGGGGATTTCAAAAAGTGAGTTTGAGATGTTGAAGTGCACTTTGAAAAACAGTTGGGAAACCATCCAAACAGTTCTTAACCATAAGGGTACTGGGGATTTCATCATTTAGAACTGCTTTTACCAGAGTATTTTGACTTTACACAGCGTTAGAGTTGAAGGTAACCTTATTTCACCATAACGCGTTTCAGGGCCTGAAAATAACTTTGTGTACACATGTGTGACGCCTTGTTTTCCACCAGGAAACTGTTCAAAACAGTTCATTTCTGTAAAAAACTATGTCGCAGATGTGTTTCAAGTGGTTTCACAACATAGAAGTTAAGACTCATTAAATTTAACTCAACTTCAGTTTTTGCCCAATGCAACTCAATAGGAATTTCAAAGTGAGTTTGAGATGTTGAAGTGCACTTTGAAAACAGTTGGGAAACCATCCAAACAGTTCTTAACCATAAGGGTACTGGGGATTTCATCATTTAGAACTGCTTTTACCAGAGTATTTTGACTTTACACAGCGTTAGAGTTGAAGGTAACCTTATTTCACCATAACGCGTTCAGGGCCTGAAAATAACTTTGTGTACACATGTGTGACGCCTTGTTTTCCACCAGGAAACTGTTCAAAACAGTTCATTTCTGTAAAAAACTATGTCGCAGATGTGTTTCAAGTGGTTTCACAACATAGAAGTTAAGACTCATTGAGTTTCACTCAACTTTAGTTTTTGTCCAATGCAAGTTAATGGGGATTTCAAAAGTGAGTTTGAGATGTTGAAGTGCACTTTGAAAAACAGTTGGGAAACCATCCAAACAGTTCTTAACCATAAGGGTACTGGGGATTTCATCATTTAGAACTGTTTTTACGATAGTATTTTGACTTTACACAGCGTTAGAGTTGAAGGTAACCTTATTTCACCATAACGCGTTTCAGGGCCTGAAAATCACTTTGTGTACACATGTGTGACGCCTTGTTTTCCACCAGGAAACTGTTCAAAACAGTTCATTTCTGTAAAAAACTATGTCGCAGATGTGTTTCAAGTGGTTTCACAACATAGAAGTTAAGACTCATTAAATTTCACTCAACTTCAGTTTTTGCCCAATGCAAGTCAATAGGGATTTCAAAAAGTGAGTTTGAGATGTTGAATTGCACTTTGAAAAACAGTTGGGAAACCATCCAAACAGTTCTTAACCATAAGGGTACTGGGGGTTTCATCATTTAGAACTGCCTTTACCAGAGTATTTTGACTTTCCACAGAGTTAGAGTTGAAGTTAACTTGAATTCATCATAACACTTTTCAAGACCTGAAAACAACTTTGTGTACACATGTGTGACGCCTTGTTTTCCACCAGGAAACTGTTCAAAACAGTTCATTTCTGTAAAAAACTATGTCGCAGATGTATTTCAAGTGGTTTCAAAACATAGAAGTTAAGACTCATTGAGTTTCACTCAACTTCAGTTTTGTCCAATGCAAGTTAATGGGGATTTCAAAAAGTGAGTTTAAGATGTGAAGTGCACTATGAAAAACAGTTGGGAAACCATCCAAACAGTTCTTAACCATAAGGGTACTGGGGATTTTATCATTTAGAACTGTTTTACCATAGTATTTTGACTTTACACAGCGTTAGAGTTGAAGGTAACCTTATTTCACCATAACGCGTTTCAGGGCCTGAAATTCACTTTGTGTACACATGTGTGACGCCTTGTTTTCAAACAGGAAACTGTTCAAAATAGTTCATTTCTGTAAAAAACTATGTCGCAGATGTATTTCAAGTGGTTTCAAAACATAGAAGTTAAGAATCATTGAGTTTCACTCAACTTCAGTTTTGTCCATTGCAAGTTAATGGGGATTTCAAAAAGTGAGTTTAAGATGTGAAGTGCACTATGAAAAACAGTTGGGAAACCATCCAAACAGTTCTTAACCATAAGGGTACTGGGGATTTTATCATTTAGAACTGTTTTACCATAGTATTTTGACTTTGCACAGCGTTAGAGTTGAAGGTAACCTTATTTCACCATAACGCGTTTCAGGGCCTGAAATTCACTTTGTGTACACATGTGTGACGCCTTGTTTTCCATCAGGAAACTGTTCAAAACAGTTGATTTCTGTAAAAAACTATGTCGCAGATGTGTTTCAAGTGTTTCAACTTTCACAACATAGAAGTTAAGACTCATTAAATTTAACTCAACTTCAGTTTTTGCCTAATGCAACTCAATAGGATTTTCAAAAGCTGAGTTTGAGATGTTGAATTGCACTTTGAAAACAGTTGGGAAACCATCCAAACAGTTCTTAACCGTAAGGGTACTGGGGGTTTCATCATTTAGAACTGCCTTTACCAGAGTATTTTGACTTTCCACAGAGTTAGAGTTGAAGGTAACCTGAATTCATCATAACACTTTTCAAGACCTGAAAACAACTTTGAGTACACATGTGTGACACCTTGTTTTCCACCAGGAAACTGTTCAAAACAGTTCATTTCTGTAAAAAAACTATGTCGCTGATGATTTTCAAGTGGTTTCACAACATAGAAGTTAAGACTCATTGAGTTTCACTCAACTTTAGATTTGGCCCAATGCAAGTCAAGGGGATTTCAAAAAGTGAGTTTGAGATGTTGAAGTGCACTTTGAAAACAGTTGGGAAACCATCCAAACAGTTCTTAACCATAAGGGTACTGGGGATTTCATCATTTAGAACTGCTTTTACCAGAGTATTTTGACTTTACACAGCGTTAGAGTTGAAGGGAACCTTATTTCACCATAACGCGTTTCAGGGCCTGAAAATAACTTTGTGTACACATGTGTGACGCCTTGTTTTCCACCAGGAAACTGTTCAAAACAGTTCATTTCTGTAAAAAACTATGTCGCTGATATTTTTCAAGTGGTTTCACAACATAGAAGTTAAGACTCATTGAGTTTCACTCAACTTTAGATTTGGCCCAATGCAGGTCAAAGGGGATTTCAAAAGTGAGATTAAGATGTTGAAGTGCACTTTGAAAACAGTTGTGAAACCATCCAAAAGTTCTTAACCATAAGGGTACTGGGGTTTCATCATTTAGAACTGCCTTTACCATAGTATTTTGACTTTCCACAGAGTTAGAGTTGAAGGTAACCTGATTTCACCATAACACTTTTCAAGACCTGAAAACAACTTTGTGTACACATGTGTGACGCCTTGTTTTCCAACAGGAAACTGTTCAAAACAGTTAATTTCTGTAAAAAACTATGTCGCAGATGTATTTCAAGTGGTTTCAAAACATAGAAGTTAAGACTCATTGAGTTTCACTCACCTTCAGTTTTTGTCCATTGCAAGTTAATGGGGATTTCAAAAGTGAGTTTAAGATGTTGAAGTGCACTATGAAAAATAGTTGGGAAACCATCCAAACAGTTCTTAACCATAAGGGAACTGGGGATTTTATCATTTAGAACTGTTTTTACCATAGTTTTTTGACTTTACACAGCGTTAGAGTTGAAGGTAACCTTATTTCACCATAACACGTTTCAGGGCCTGAAATTCACTTTGTGTACACATGTGTGACGCCTTGTTTTCAAACAGGAAACTGTTCAAAATAGTTCATTTCTGTAAAAAACTATGTCGCAGATGTATTTCAAGTGGTTTCAAAACGTAGAAGTTAAGAATCATTGAGTTTCACTCAACTTCAGTTTTGTCCAATGCAAGTTAATGGGGATTTCAAAAGTGAGTTTAAGATGTTGAAGTGCACAATGAAAACAGTTGGGAAACCATCCAAACAGTTCTTAACCATAAGGGTACTGGGGATTTTATCATTTAGAACTGTTTTTACCATAGTATTTTGACTTTCCACAGAGTTAGAGTTGAAGGTAACCTGACTTCATCATAACACTTTTCAAGACCTGAAAACAACTTTGAGTACACATGTGTGACGCCTTGTTTTCCACCAGGAAACTGTTCAAAACAGTTCATTTCTGTAAAAAACTATGTCGCAGATGTGTTTCAAGTGGTTTCACAACATAGAAGTTAAGACTCATTGAGTTTCACTCAACTTCAGTTTTGGCCCAATGCAAGTCAAGGGATTTCAAAAGTGAGTTTGAGATGTTGAAGTGCACTTTGAAAACAGTTGGGAAACCATCCAAACAGTTCTTAACCATAAGGGTACTGGGGATTTCATCATTTAGAACTGCTTTTACCAGAGTATTTTGACTTTACACAGCGTTAGAGTTGAAGGTAACCTTATTTCACCATAATGCGTATTCAAGGGCTGAAAATCACTTTGTGTACACATGTGTGACACCTTGTTTTCCACCAGGATACTGTTCAAAACAGTTCATTTCTGTAAAAAACTATGTCGCTGATGTTTTTCAAGTGGTTTCACAACATAGAAGTTAAGACTCATTGAGTTTCACTCAACTTCAGTTTTTGTCCATTGCAAGTTAATGGGGATTTCAAAAGGTGAGTTTAAGATGTGAAGTGCACTTTGAAAAACAGTTGGGAAACCATCCAAACAGTTCTTAACCATAAGGGTAGTGGGGATTTTATCATTTAGAACTGCTTTTACCAGAGTACTTTGACTTTACACAGCGTAGAGTTGAAGGTAACCTTATTTCACCATAACACGTTTCAGGGCCTGAAAATCACTTTGTGTACACATGTGTGACGCCTTGTTTTCCACCAGGAAACTGTTCAAAACAGTTCATTTCTGTAAAAAACTATGTCGCTGATGTTTTTCAAGTGGTTTCACAACATAGAAGTTAAGACTCATTGAGTTTCACTCAACTTTAGATTTGGCCCAATGCAAGTCAAGGGGATTTCAAAAAAATGAGTTTGAGATGTTGAAGTGCACTTTGAAAAACAGTTGGGAAACCATCCAAACAGTTCTTAACCATAAGGGTACTGGGGATTTCATCATTTAGAACTGCTTTTACCAGAGTATTTTGACTTTACACAGCGTTAGAGTTGAAGGTAACCTTATTTCACCATTTCAGGGCCTGAAAATAACTTTGTGTACACATGTGTGACGCCTTGTTTTCCACCAGGAAACTGTTCAAAACAGTTCATTTCTGTAAAAAACTATGTCGCAGATGTGTTTCAAGTGGTTTCACAACATAGAAGTTAAGACTCATTGAGTTTCACTACTTCAGTTTTTGTCCATTGCAAGTTAATGGGGATTTTCAAAGGTGAGTTTAAGATGTGAAGTGCACTTTGAAAAACAGTTGGAAACCATCCAAACAGTTCTTAACCATAAGGGTACTGGGGAGTTTTATCATTTTAGAACTGCTTTTACCAGTATTTTGACTTTACACAGCGTTAGAGTTGAAGGTAACCTTATTTCACCATAACGCGCAGTTTCAGGGCCTGAAAATAACTTTGTGTACACATGTGTGACGCCTTGTTTTCCACCAGGAAACTGTTCAAAACAGTTCATTTCTGTAAAAACTATGTAGCAGATGTGTTTCAAGTGGTTTCACAACATAGAAGTTAAGACTCATTGAGTTTCACTCAACTTCAGTTTTGTCCATTGCAAGTTAATGGGGATTTCAAAAAGTGAGTATGAGATGTTGAAGTGCACTTTGAAAAACAGTTTGGAAACCATCCAAACAGTTCTTAACCATAAGGGTACTGGGGATTTCATCATTTAGAACTGCTTTTACCAGAGTATTTTGACTTTCCACAGCGTTAGAGTTGAAGGTAACCTTATTTCACCATAACGCGTTTCAGGGCCTGAAAATCACTTTGTGTACACATGTGTGACGCCTTGTTTTCCACCAGGAAACTGTTCAAAACAGTTCATTTCTGTAAAAAACTATGTCGCTGATGTGTTTCAAGTGGTTTCACAACATAGAAGTTAAGACTCATTAAATTTAACTCAACTTCAGTTTTTGCCCAATGCAACTCAATAGGAATTTCAAAAGGTGAGTTTGAGATGTTGAAGTGCACTTTGAAAAACAGTTGGGAAACCATCCAAACAGTTCTTAACCATAAGGGTACTGGGATTTCATCATTTAGAACTGCTTTTACCAGAGTATTTTGACTTTCCACAGCGTTAGAGTTGAAGGTAACCTGAATTCACCATAACGCTTTCAAGGCCTGAAAATAACTTTGTGTACACATGTGTGACGCCTTGTTTTCCACCAGGAAACTGTTCAAAACAGTTCATTTCTGTAAAAAACTATGTCCTAGATGTATTTCAAGTGGTTTCACAACATAGAAGTTAAGACTCATTAAATTTCACTCAACTTCAGTTTTTGCCCAATGCAAGTTAATGGGGATGTCAAAAAGGTGAGTTTGAGATGTGAAGTACACTTTGAAAAACAGTGGGGAAACCATCAAACAGTTCTTAACCATAAGGGTACTGAGGATTTCATCATTTAGAACTGTTTTTACCAGAGTATTTTGACTTTACACAGCGTTAGAGTTGAAGGTAACCTTATTTCACCATAACGCGTTTCAGGGCCTGAAAATAACTTTGTGTACACATGTTGTGACGCCTTGTTTTCCACCAGGAAACTGTTCAAAACAGTTCATTTCTGTAAAAAACTATGTCGCTGATGTTTTTCAAGTGGTTTCACAACATAGAAGTTAAGACTCATTGAGTTTCACTCAACTTCAGTTTTTGTCCATTGCAAGTTAATGGGGATTTCAAAAAGTGAGTTTAAGATGTGAAGTGCACTAAGAAAAACAGTTGGGAAACCATCCAAACAGTTCTTAACCATAAGGGTACTGGGGATTTTATCATTTAGAACTGTTTTTACCATAGTATTTTGACTTTACACAGCGTTAGAGTTGAAGGTAACCTTATTTCACCATAACGCGTTCAGGGCCTGAAATTCACTTTGTGTACACATGTGTGACGCCTTGTTTTCCACCAGGAAACTGTTCAAAACAGTTCATTTCTGTAAAAAACTATGTAAGCAGATGTGTTTCAAGTGGTTTCACAACATAGAAGTTAAGACTCATTAAATTTAACTCAACTTTAGATTTGCCCAATGCAACTCAATAGGAATTTCAAAAAGTGAGTTTGAGATGTTGAATTGCACTTTGAAAAACAGTTGTGAAACCATCCAAACAGTTCTTAACCATAAGGGTACTGGGGGTTTCATCATTTAGAACTGCCTTTACCAGAGTATTTTGACTTTACACAGAGTTAGAGTTGAAGGTAACCTGAATTCATCATAACACTTTTCAAGACCTGAAAACAACTTTGTGTACACATGTGTGATACCTTGTTTTCCAACAGGAAACTGTTCAAAACAGTTCATTTCTGTAAAAACTATGTCGCAGATGTGTTTCAAGTGGTTTCACAACATAGAAGTTAAGACTCATTGAGTTTCACTCAACTTCAGTTTTTGTCCATTGCAAGTTAATGGGGATTTCAAAAAGTGAGTTTAAGATGTGAAGTGCACTTTGAAAAACAGTTGGGAAACCATCCAAACAGTTCTTAACCATAAGGGTAGTGGGGATTTCATCATTTAGAACTGCTTTTACCAGAGTATTTTGACTTTCCAAAGAGTTAGAGTTGAAGGTAACCTGAATTCACCATAACAGCTTTCAAGGGCCTGAAAATAACTTTGTGTACACATTGTGACGCCTTGTTTTCCACCAGAAACTGTTCAAAACAGTTCATTTCTGTAAAAAACTATGTCGCAGATGTTTCAAGTGGTTTCACAACATAGAAGTTAAGACTCATTGAGTTTCACCTCAACTTCAGTTTTGCCCAATGCAAGTTAATGGGATTTCAAAAGTGAGTTTGAGATGTGAAGTGCACTATGAAAACAGTTGGGAAACCATCCAAACAGTTCTTAACCATAAGGGTACTGGGATTTCATCATTTAGAACTGCTTTTACCAGAGTATTTTGACTTTACACAGCGTTAGAGTTGAAGGTAACCTTATTTCACCATAATGCGTTTCAAGGCCTGAAAATCACTTTGTGTACACATGTGTGACGCTTGTTTTCCACCAGGAAACTGTTCAAAACAGTTTATTTCTGTAAAAAACTATGTCGCTGATGTTTTTCAAGTGGTTTCACAACATAGAAGTTAAGACTCATTGAAATTTAACTCAACTTCAGTTTTTGCCCAATGCAAGTTAATAGGATTTCAAAAGGTGAGTTTAAGATGTTGAATGCACTTTGAAAAACAGTTGGGAAACCATCCAAACAGTTCTTAACCATAAGGGTACTGGGGATTTCATCATTCAGAACTGCTTTTACCAGAGTATTTTGACTTTACACAGCGTTAGAGTTGAAGGTAACCTTATTTCACTGTATAGCGTTTCAGGCCTGAAAATAACTTTGTGTACACATGTGTGAGCCTTGTTTTCCACCAGGAAACTGTTCAAAACAGTTCATTTCTGTAAAAACTATGCTGCTGATGTTTTCAAGTGGTTTCACAACATAGAAGTTAAGACTCATTGAGTTTCACTCAACTTTAGATTTGCCCAATGCAAGTCAAGGGGATTTCAAAAAGTGAGTTTGAGATGTGAAGTGCACTTTGAAAAACAGTTGGGAAACCATCCAAACAGTTCTTAACCATAAGGGTTTGGGGATTTCATCATTTAGAACTGCTTTTACCGAGTAGTTTTGACTTTACACGGAGTTAGAGTTGAAGGTAACCTTATTTCACCATAACGCACTTTTCAGGGCCTGAAATTCACTTTGTGTACACATGTGTGACGCCTTGTTTTCCACCAGGAAACTGTTCAAAACAGTTCATTTCTGTAAAAACTATGTCGCAGATGTTTCAAGTGTTTCAACTTTCACAACATAGAAGTAAGACTCATTAAATTTAACTCAACTTCAGTTTTGCCCAATGCAACTCAATAGGATTTTCAAAACCTGAGTTTTAGATGTTGAATTGCACTTTGAAAACAGTTGGGAAACCATCCAAACAGTTCTTTAACCGTAGCGGTACTGGGGGTTTCTAATTACTAGAACTGCTTACCAGAGTATTTTGATCTCCCTTCTACAGAGTTAGAGTTGAAGGTAACTTGACTTCATCATAACACTTTTCAAGACCTGAAAATATCTTTAGGTACACACTGTGACGGCTTGTTTTCCACCAGGAAACTGTTCAAAACAGTTCATTTCTGTAAAAACTAGTGTCAGTTGGTGATGTGTTTCAAGTGGTTTCACAAACATAGAAGTTAAGACTCATTGAGTTTCACTCAACTTCAGTTTTGTCCATTGCGTTAATGGGAATTTCAAAAGTGAGTTTAAGATGTGAAGTGCACTTGAAAACAATTGGGAAACCATCGATACAGTTCTTAACCATAAGGGTACTGGGGATTTCATCAATTAGAACTGCTTTTACCAGAGTATTTTGACTTTCCACAGAGTTAGAGTTGAAGGTAACCTCAATTCACCATAACGCTGCTTCAAGGGCTGAAAATCACTTTGTGTGGCCACATAGTGTGACTTTTTTTCCACCAGGAACTATTCAAAACAGTTCATTACTGTAAAAAAACTATGTTGCAGATGTGTTTTAAGTGGTTTCACAACATAGAAGTATGACTCATTGAGTTTCACTCAACTTCAGTTTTTGTCCATTGCAGTTAATGTGGATTTCTGCAAAAGTGAGTTTAAGATGTGAAGTGCACTATGAAAAATAGTTAGAAACCATCCAAACAGTTCTAACCATAAGGGTAGTGGGATTTTATCATTTAGAACTGTTTTTACCATAGTTTTTGACTTTACACAGCTGCTAGAGTTGAAGCTAACCTATTTCACCATAACGCTGCTTCAGGGCCTGAAATTTACTTTTGTATACATGTGTGACGCTTTGTTTTCCACCAGGAAAATGTTCAAAACAGTTCATTTCTGTAAAAACTATGTCGCAGATGTGTTTCAAGTGGTTTCCCACAAATATAGAAGTTAAGACTCATTAAATTTATCCCTAACTTCAGTTTTTGCCCAATGTAACTCAATAGGAATTTCAAACGTTGAGTTTGAGATGTTGAATTGCACTTTG
Organism: Polypterus senegalus; assembly: GCF_016835505.1. Lineage (NCBI taxonomy): Eukaryota > Metazoa > Chordata > Cladistia > Polypteriformes > Polypteridae > Polypterus > Polypterus senegalus. Next base: position 32,253 of record NW_024383979.1, read on the forward strand.
AAAAACAGTGGGGAAACCATCCAAACAGTTCTTAACCATAAGGGTACTGGGGATTTCATCATGTTAGACCTGCTTTTACCAGAGTATTTTGACTTTACACAGCTGCTAGAGTTGAAGGTAACCTTTTTATTTCACCATAACGCCGCTTTTCTGTGGGCCTGAAATAACTTTTTTGTGTACACATGTGTGACGCCTTGTTTTCCACTCAGGAAACTGTTCAAAACAGTTCATTTCTCTGTAAAAAATTATGTCGCAGAAGTGTTTCGCGGAGTTTCACAATATAGAAGTTAAGACTCAATGAGTTTCACTCAACTTCAGTTTTTGTCCACTGTGTTAATGGGGATTTCAAAAAGTGAGTTTAAGATGTGAAGTGCACTATGAAAACAGTTGGGAACCCATCCAAACAGTTCTAACCATATGGTACTGGGATTTCCATCATTTAGAACTGTTTTACCATAGTATTTGACTTTACACAGCGTTAGAGTTTCTTTAAGTAACCTTATTTCACCATAACTCGCTTCTCAGGGCCTGAAATTCACTTTTTGTACACACATGTGTGACTTTGTTTTCCCCACCAGGAAAATGTCTGGAAACAGTTCATTTCTGTAAAACTATGTCGCAGATGTGTTTCATATGGTTTCACAAATATAGAAGTTAAGACTCATTAAATTTAACTCAACTTCAGTTTTGCCCAATGCAACTCATTGTGGGATTAAAAGCTGAGTTTGAGATGTTGAAGTTAACTTTGAAAACAGTTGGGAAACCATCCAAAACAGTTCTTAACCGTAAGGGTACTGGGGTTTCCATCATTTAGAACTGCCTTACCAGAGTATTTTGACTTTCCACAGAGTTAGAGCTGAAGGTAACCTTGAATTCATCATAACACTTTTTCAAGACCTGAAAACAACTTTGAGTACACATGTGTGACACCTTGTTTTCCACTAGGAAACTGTTCAAAACAGTTCATTTCTGTAAAAAAACTATGTCGCTGATGATTTTCAAGTGGTTTCACAACATAGTTAAGACTCATTGAGTTTCACTAACTTTTAGATTTGGCCCAATGCAAGTCAAGGGATTTCAAAAAAGTGAGTTTGAGATGTTGAAGTGCACTTTGAAAACAGTTAAAACCATCCAAACAGTTCTTAACCATAAGGGTAATTGGGATTTTCATCATTTAGAACTGCTTTACCAGAGTATTTTTGACTTTACGCGTTAGAGTTGAAGGAACCTTATTTCACCATAACGCTTCAGGGCCTGAAAATAACTTTGTGTACACATGTGTGATGCCTTGTTTTTCCACCTCACAGGAAACTGTTCAAAACAGTCTATTCTGTAAAAACTATGTCGCTGATATTTTTTTCAAGTGGTTCTGGCCAACATAGAAGTTAAGACTTATTGAGTTTCCACTAACTTTAGATTTGGCCCAATGCAGGTCAAAAGGGGATTTCAAAAAGTGAGATTGAGATGTTGAAGTGCACTTGAAAAAAACAGTTGTGAAACCATCCAAACAGTTCTTAACCATAAGGGTACTGGGGGTTTCCATCATTTGTGAACTGCCTTTACCAGAGTATTTTGACATTCCACAGAGTTAGAGTTGAAGGTAACCTGAATTCATCATAACACTTTTCAAGACCTGAAAACAACTTTGTGTACACATGTGTGGATAAGCATTGTTTTCCAACAGGAAACTGTTCAAAACAGTCTACTTCTGTAAAAAACTATGTCGTGATGTATTTCAAGTGGTTTCAAAACATAGAAGTTAAGAGATCTGCTATTGAGTTTCAATTTCACCTTCAGTTTTTGTCCATTGCAAGTTAATGGGGATTTCAAAAGTGAGTTTAAGATGTGAAGTGCACTATGAAAATAGTTGGGAACCATCCAAACAGTTCCAACCATAAGGGAACTGGGGATTTTATCATTTAGAACTGTTTTACCATAGTTTTTTGACTTTACACAGCTGCTAGGAGTTGAAGGTAGCCTTATTTCACCATAACGCTGCTTCAGGGCTCCGGAAATTCACTTGTGTACACATGTGTGACGCCTTTGTTTTCAAACAACAGGAAACTGTTCAAACAGTTCATTTCTGTAAAACTATGTCGTAGATGTATTTCAAGTGGTTTCAAAACGTGTAGTTAAGAATCATTGAGTTTCACTCAACTTCAGTTTTTGTCCATTGCAAGTTAATGTGGATTTCAAAAAGTGAGTTTGAGATGTTGAAGTGCACTTTGAAAAACAGTTGTGAAACATCCAAACAGTTCTTAACCATAAGGGTACTGGGGATTTTATCATTTAGAACTGTTTTACCTATAGTTTTTTGACTTTACACAGCGCTAGAGTTGAAGGTAGCCTTATTTCACCATAACGCCAGTTTCAGGGTTTGAAATTCACTTTTGTGTACACATTTGTGACGCCTTGTTTTCCCCACTCAGGAAACTGTTCAACACAGTTCATTTCAAAAACTATGCCGCAGATGTGTTTCAAGTGTTTCAACTTTTCACAATATAGTTAAGACTCATTAAATTTAACTCAACTTCAGTTTTACCTAATGCAACTCAATAGATTTTCAAAAGTTGAGTTTGACGATGTTGAATTGCACTTTGAAAAACAGTTGGGAAACCATCCAAACAGTTCTAACCGTAAGGGTACTGGGGGTTTCACTATTTAGAACTGCCTTTACCAGAGTATATTTTTGACTTTTCCACAGAGTTAGGAGTTGAAGGTAACCTGAATTCATCATAACACTTTTCAAGACCTGA
>NW_024383980.1:0-17637 GCF_016835505.1 Polypterus senegalus
TGGCAGAGACCCCGTCCCCAGATGAAATGATTTGGGATCCTGGGGCGGTATTTTCTGTTTGGCATCCCCCTTTAAAGGGGGTTTTTGGTTCCATGTATAAGCAACCCTTTCTTGGCACTTAACTCGCGAGAGTTTTTGACTGTTGGCATTGTAAAAAATCAGGCACTATGTTTCAATATTGTATAACTGTAAAATATGAACACTTCCAAGTTTAGGTTACTGTTTATATACAGTAGGTAGCCTTATTTCGGTGTTTTGTCATTGGTGCTTTGTGTCTATTAACACCAAGAAAACATTTTAGATCTTTCACATTTAAAAACAGTACTGAGTAATGGGTATCAGGTACACTTTGTTCTAAAGTGCTTCCAAAAAGCTTCTATGGAAAACCCGCAGTAAAAAAACAAATGCAGACTTGGACCACCACTATCCACTCTAGATTTTTTAGAATAAGGAAAATACGGTATGACATCACTGAACCTTTTCTAAGTTGGTAAAATTTCCCTTCCTCATAAATGGTGCTGTTATGTTAAATATTTTAACCTGGGAATTAATGATCATCCTGATAGAAGATCAAGTAGGGAATTGATAAACCGGAGATATTCATGTGTGGTATATGTGTTGATTGTACAAAGTCTTTTGTAGAAGTACTCTGGTTTCGTTGCTTTTACTATTTATGCCTAACTTTGTCATTAGAGATTGAATGATCAAATGCACAAAGTAGAAAGCTATAGGTCTGTGCTTGAAATGTTTGATTTTCTCTCAGCTGAATTTCCCCTTTGTATGATGATGATATCTATACCCTTCTCCCATTTTGTGCTTTGTTAATGACTGGGTTCAAAGTTTAGAAAAGGATACAGTATTTAGCTACATATATGTCAAAATTGTTGCCTGATTGCACATACACTCATGCACACAAAAATATATATACTGTCGAATGGGAGCCTGGGGGCACCTCTCTGTAGATCAATGTTACTCATCATGAATGCCTTTTTTCCCATTTCACAGCACTGTGGAACTCCCTGTATCTGACACATTATAATAAGATGTGGAGCCAAAGCCCAGAAAATTGTTAGCACTTAGCAGACTTCCACAACTAAGTAAATACAGCGCTGTGTAGTCCTATGTTTCATTCCAAGCAGGATAAAGGCAGATTTTTTAGTTTTTTTATATAAGTTAGAACAGCAATCGTTTTTAGGTGGGGGGGGCAGAAATAGCCTGTGGTAAAAATATGATAGCTTAAACTCATCCCCGAATGAGGACGTTTCATCTTTAATTGTTTTGTGCCAATCCCGAAAGCATAAAAATACAGGAATAAGTAATGAAATATGAATGTGTTAATTTTAGAATAGTACAATTGTCAGTTTATTCTTACAGACTACTTTGTAGTAAAACATCCACACTCACTCATGTCATCCAGTTTTGCCCAAAGTGTTTTTTGCTGCCCTTGGATTGGGTGAAACCAATTAACGTGATAGTCCACTAAAAAGGCATGATGGGCAAAAAATCCCAAAATTTGGGGGCCAAATTTTTTTGTGGTTCTAACTGTTCTACTGAGTTGCTCAGAATATTTCAACCTTCATTTTCAGTAATGGCTGGTTTCATATCAGCTTGGAGAAACTGGGTTCTATGCTAGGAAAGTGGAAAACACCAGAAAGGTAATTATACAGGGGTGTATACAACATTTGGCAGTGCTGGTTAGAGCCACCAAGTAAACAAAAGTTGTATGGGTGTGGTGTTTTTTTTGATAAATGGAGTACCCAGAGAAAGCCTTTGTAAACACGGGTGTGAATATCCAAAACCCACATAGACGGTGGTCAAAATTGGATTTGGGAGGCAGAAAATTTAAAAGGGCAAACCAACAGATACTATGTTTTGTTTTCAACTTGTCATTAGTAAACTATCATTAACAAAGTAACTATAAAATTTTCGTTTGGGTTGGTTTTCTTTTTTAATATTATCAAAGCAGAGTCCTTCGGGGCATTTAAACCCCATTTATAAAACCCCCCTGAAAAAACCACCAAAGGGACATTAGGTAAGCAGGAAGATCCCAAAAAATCATTTGTCCGTATTTTGCATTTAACCAATTTTTTTTAGCTGTTATTTCTTTGGGAACCCCCAAAAAATACGGGAGTTTTGGGCTCGGGTTTGGGCTCGGGAGGAACTCCACTGTGAAGCTGGGCAACCACGAGGGGGGGTTTAAGGGGGAGGCAAGCCGATTGCTTGTTATTTGTGGGGTGGACAAAAGTCATCTGTTCTCCTTTGGGAACTCGGGGGGGGTCACCTGCCCCCACAATAGGTTTTAAAGACCTGAAAAGGGAAAAAGGAAGAAAAAAAATTGGGGTGAAGTTAAAAAATGAAAGGATGGAGAAGTCAGGGGAAAGCCGGAGGGGAAGGGGTTTGGGTAGAGAAAAGGAGGGAGAGTGGGGGAAAAAAACCCTTTGGGGATCGGGGTTTCCTGTCCCCCAGGGGCCCCAAAGAAACTTCTTGGTAGGAACTGATTGGGGCCTTGGGGATTGGGAAAATTTGGATTGCGGATACTACCTAGCCCCCCCACTTTCTTTTGAAATGCGGGATTTTTTTAATTTTTTACAGTATATATGGAAAAAATTTTATTATAGTATCTATAATTTTGAAATTAAATGTAAAACCCTTTGAGATATATAATACCATTTTTTTGGGATGTATTAGTGTCCGGGTTTCGATTCCTAAATTAAGAGCCAAAATCTATTTCAAGATGGGTTTCTAGTATCCATTAGCCCCTTTTAAAGCTTTAAAAGGGGCATCATTTGTGTTCATTTTTTGAGATCTTCCTTTTAAAAACCCAAAAACAAATAACTGTGGACAAGCCCCGGGGAACAGTTTTTGCATCACAAAAATTTTTAACTCAATTTGCACTCCCCCGGCCATTTTTCAATTAAAATTTTTGGGGGAGTTTACATTCCCCCTTCCCATTTTTCCCCATTTTGGGGGGTGGTAAAATACAGGGGGGGGGCCCCCTTTTGTCCCCTCAAAGGCAAAGGGTTTTTAAATTTAAAAAGTGGAAAAAAGGGAAATTCCCCACTTTCACTTTTTTTCCACAAAAAAGATTTAAACTTTGCCCCCCTTATTAGAGACTATGCTGGGGAACTTAAACTGAGTTTTAGGGTGTTGACTGCCATCAAGTTGATTTTTTTTTAAAATACAGATTTTAAGTTTAGGCCTTTTAATTTTCTGTCTTTTTTTTTTTGTAAAGTTTTTTAGATATTTAATTTTTTACCCCAGAAAGCCCCCTGCTTTGAAACCAAAGGGGGGAAAGGGATTTATGCTACCAATTTAAAAATTTCTTTAAAAATGCATTTATGTTTGCCCCTAATTCCCCAATGCCAAGACTCTCATAGAGTAGAAACACAGCCCGGGAAGGGGGAATTTTTAAAAAAGATTTGTTTTTTTTGGTTGTAAAAATTGGGGGTTTAAATTTTTTTTTGACCCTAAAAAAGCTAAATAAAACCCCTAAGAGATGGGAATTTCCCATGGGTTTTTTGCAAATGGGGGTTTGGGGGGTTTTGGGGGAAATTGTTAGAACCCCCCTTTCATGCAGGGAAAAAGGCCCGGGGGGAACAGTCCCATATAAGTGCTTTTTTAGAACCAAAAAAATCAAAAAAGGGAAAAAAGGGGGGGACAAATTTTAAAGCCGAATCCCTCCCCTTGTTTGGTTTCCCCCAAAAGGGCCCTTAAACCGTAATTCCCAACAGTTTATTCAATTTTTAAAAAACCCCTAAAAAACTTATTTCAATCCAGCTCCACCCCGGCCTTTTTTATTACACATGAAACCATTTTCCCAAACAGTGGGAAAGCTTTTGGGCAACCCTCCCATAACCCACACTTTTGGGCCAACCGGGAAAAAGTTTTTTTAAACCCCCCAGAATGTTCCTAAGCCCTGAAAAAAAATTTCTGGGGGGCTTCCCATCCCGGGTACAGATGTCGCGGGAAAATAAAAAATTTTTCCTTTAAAAATTTTAAACCCTTTTTAAAAACAAAAAGAACATGAAAAAAATTTCATCCCGGGAAAATTTTTTGCTATTGAGTGAGCTGGTGGTTTTTGCTATCCAAAACAGAAGGAAGGGAGTTGGGGTCGGAATGTTTTTCTGGTAGGGTTTGGGAGAAATAAAAGGTGCCGCGGGTTTTTTTTTATTGATTGCATGTTTGTGTAAATACAGTTGGGGCTTTAAATTTATAGTATTGTAAATAGCTAATTAATATTTACAAAATAGGTAAAATTTTAGTGCCCCAGTCCACAAAACAGGGCTTGTAAATAAAAAACAGAACTTTGATAATATTCTTTAAATGTAAGTAGACTAGCCACTCCCCAACCGATAGTAAGGGGAAAAACCCTTACATTTTAGCATGATCCGGGAAAAATTTGTTTTTATCTGTTCAAGGGAGTAGGGAAAACTTTATATTACTTTTCTGCTTTTAAATAGTAGTAAAAATTCAAAGGTTCCCTTAAATTAAAAGCTTTTGGAATGTCCTTTTTAACCCTTCCTTTATTTTTGAATTTAAAAATAATCCCTGTAAAAGCCAGAATGAAAAAAGTTTCAGCCTGTCTTTTCAGGTAATTCCCAAAGTTTTTTATTATTCTAAGAGTTAGCACACCCAGGAGCAAATTTTCAAATTAGTTTGTGCCCAAAGGGGCAGAAAAGGGGTGTTTATAAGTGAAAAAAAAAATGTTTTCTTCCTCTTACAAGGGGGGTATTGGGAGGGTTTTTTAAAAGATCCCAATTTGGGAGATTTAAGAAAGGGACGCGGGGGAAAAGGGGCCTCCTTTTTTGGGGGATCTGATTTTATTTTTTGAAAGGGAATTTTCCCCCCCGGTTCCATAAAGCAACACAACCCGTGGGAATGTAATCAAAATAATCTCTCCTTTTGGTACCCCGGGCGTTCCCTTTCATTTGATGGTTTGATTCCTGAAATTTCAGAAGGGGGAAACAGGGTATATTGTCATGAAAAAAATTGGTAATCAATTTAAAACCAGGGAAGGGAAACTGGCAAAACTTGATTCCCTTGATGATTTAGAAACCAACTTTGACAAAAAGATACCTGTGTTTTTTGGGAAAAAAAGTATTTTTATATTTATATATATATATATATATATATATAGTCACAAGAACGAGACATGGACAGATAAAAAGATGGGGGGCCCTATATTGTGGTATCCTTGGGTGAAAAAATCGCTTTTTAAAACCCCAAAGCAATTTAAGTGAGCAACCCGGTTTTAAAAAAAGACTAGGGAAAGGAAAAGGGGGAGGTTTAAAGGGGGCAGGAAGGAGGCCCTAATCTGGCAACGGTCTTCCACCATTGGTTTGTAGGGAGACACAGAACGGACTGTGTAAAAATTCATTGCTCAGCCCGAAGTGATGTCGGAGAGCAGTTGAAATACGGGATGGTCTACAGGCAAGGGAGAAAAGAGTCAGGCACTCTACCCACAGCATGCCTCCAACTCCTTCCTCAAGCCTTAGCTGCCTCCCAAAAACGACGGTGTGACAAGCCCCCCAAGCCAGAGCGGGTGGCGGCCAAGGGAGAGTCGTGAACCGGAAGGGCTCACCGTTAAGTGAGAGCTGACATGAGGATTTGGTATGGCTGTAGGTCAAGGAACCACGGTGCCCCGCGGATTCACCGTGGAGGCCATCCACTGTAGGGGATGGTCCGGGAAAGGGTGAATTGCCCAACAGGTAGTACCTGTGAAATTCGCCCTTTAATGCGACCTCCCAAGCATACCTGGTCCCGTCCAACAGTTCCGCTAGGAATAGAGGGGTGCCCACACATCGAGCGGCTTGGCTAAGCGGGCCCAGGCCTGTCAGCGCCGTCTGGAGGATAAAAGGCAAAGAAAGATGGGTGCCATCAAATGTGGAAACTGAGGGCCTGCTTAAGTCACCAAATGCAGGCCTGTTTTCAGTCCATGCCAAATGGCCCCCTTCTTGTTAACCAGCAGCCGCTCCCCCAAACCGGTACAAACCCGCGTGAAACGCTAACCGAAAGGCTTGACCGCCGCTTTTCATGGACGGGCCTTTGGGATAGCATCAATTTTGGAGCACTGTGGCCTCGTCCCGAACCCAGGTACCCTAAATATTTGGCCCGCTAACAAGAAGCATTTCTTGGGATTAATCCGACCCGCCTCCTGGGAATCCGCGAATACTGTAGGTGTTCTTCCAGGCATGAAGATGACCCGCCATCCAGGTAGGCAACATGTATAGTGGGGTGGCCTTTGTCCCCAGGCGCTAAAAGGTTGCTGGACCCCCGGTAACCAAATGGAAGGTATGATACGCCGGTCCTGCGTACAAACGCGGTTTCCTTGGTCCTTTAAAAGGAACCGCCAGTACCTTTCGTCATGTCGGTGGTCGGTATAGCCTGTCCAAGCCTCTCCGGGAGGTCGCCCAGCGTGGCTTTTGGATAGCATCAATGAGACTTGATTAAGCCGCTGGAAGTCATTGCAGAAACCCCCAACCCCCGCCAGGCTTACCGCCGGCACAATGGGGCTGGACCAGGGACTTAACTTTCTCAATCACCCCCTAGCTCCAGCTACGCTGATCTCAAGCTCCACTTCACCTTTTTCCGGGAACCCGATACGGCGCTGACAACAACCCGGGCTCTGTCCGAATGTTGTGCTCAATCGAGAGGTCCTTCGGTTCTCACTGACTACCCCCAAGGGGCCCGGATAACTGTTCCAGCTCCTCCCGTTTGTCTGGGACCAAGTCCGGCGGGTTAAAGGTCGTGTGTGTGAGCAAGAGTGGCGGGGCGGGCCCGGAGGGAGGGTCCCGTCCCTTCCACCGGTTTCACGGGTTCACATGATAAACCGCCCTTTCCCGGCCCGATTGGGTTGACTCACCAAATAGTCCGACCAGCCCCTTCCTCCCCTTTAAACCCGTGGGGGCCCCCTGCCAGTGGGCAAGCAATTTAGAGTGGGAGGTAGGCACTAGGACCATGCCCCGATCTCCGGGGGGAACTCCCAAGGCGTCGCGGTTGTAATTCCCGGGGCCTGTGCTGTAGCCTCCCATGTGACTTTGGACAGGCGAATTTTCCAAATCTATCGCGAATCCGCGCGATAAAACTCTATATGTTTGTGGAGGAGAGCCTCTTCTTCCAGCCTTCTTTCAAAATATCTAATTGCCCGAGGTTGTCGCCCGAAAAGTAGTTCAAAAGGGAGAACCCGTGGGCTTGGGACTTCCATGGCAAAAGGGCGAGGGGAGGAGCTGATCCCATTTCCCTTTCCCATCCTCGCTGACCCTACGAAAGGCATTTGGGGTTGATTAACTCTCTACAATCCGTCGGGTTTGAGGATGATACACCGGGTCTTTAAATGCTTTATTTCAGTAATCTGGCAGTCCCCTTGACGCTCCCAGGGTGAAAGGGCCCCCTGGTCTGTCAAGACTTCTTTGGGATCCCAGCTGGAATCCTAGTAATTCCGTGCGTTTAGTTTGAGGTAGCGGGACCCGCCAATGGAAAAAGCCGGTATCGTGTAGCATAATCCACGAGGACTAAAATGACTGGTCCTGGGGCTGGGCCCCTAGGGGTCCCACCAGGTCACCCATTCTGTGGAAGACGCAATCAGTGGAATAGGAACAGAGAGCACGGCCCCTTCTGGGAATTTGTCAAGTTGACACTCGGGCAGGGGCAGGCCAGAACCCCTTTAATTTCCCTGGCCAGGTAGAAGCGGAGCTTGATCCGCTCCAATTTTTTCGTGCCCAGGTGGCCACCTGGGGGTTTGGCGGTGCTAGTTCAGACCTGCCGCCCGGGAAGGTCGCGCGTCTAAGCAGCACCTTGTCCCCCCCCGTCTGCATTGCTACCTGTAAAGGAGGCCCTTATCTAGCACAGTAGGGGCCTGTGGATCACTGATCAGTGCTGGCCATTTACAAGGACCACTGCATTTTTACAAACTTCAGGAGTCGTCATTCCATTGCTCCTTCTAAAAAAAAGCGTTTCTTTAAATTGGAACGCAACACGGAGAAGGTCAAGCCGACCTCAGTGGGGGGTTTCCCCCCGCCCGCCAGGCGTGTGGAAACTGTTAGCCCCGGCCGGGTGTTGACGCAGTCAGGCATTGCCGCTCTCTTCCGGCTGATTACCGGTGATAAGGGAAGGGGCGTTCACCGCCCATGAGGCCTTAACCCGGGGGTGTTTTTCACCGCTTTGATTTCGACCAGTCCCGCCGTATCACGGTGTGGAGGATCATAGGACGCTACGGTGAGTTTACAACTGACCCTCCGGGAACTGATGATAAGCGGCGGGTGTACCAGCGGATGTCTCCGTGGGACAAGTTATACGGTCTTAAATTTAGCCCCTGTTGCGGTTACAAGCGCGGCAACAATTGAAATGTTGCTGCGAGTCAAACAAACCTGTGGTCTTGGTTCCGGGCGATCACGCCAGTATGTGGGACCGCCAGCGGGGTTAGCCAGATATCACCAACCCTCGCCTCACCTGCATTCCTCCTTTCCTCCAGGGTTTGCCCCGCCCAAATTCTGAGCGCCAATCACCGGCATTGTACAGGGTGGGGTGGTGTCTTGGAGCGTACCCGGGTGGGTTTTTGATGGGGCGGGTTCTGCTCCCAAAAGGGTTTAGGGCCTCTGCGTCTCCATAAGCTCTATAGCTCAGCCCTTTTTAAACCGCTTCAAACCCTGGTGAAGCCATGGGGCGGGTTCCAGGGCAATTTGAAGCTACCTGTCTATTTTTGTGGGCGTTTTGTGGCGTAGCCAATCCCTACCATTGCCCAAAAGGGCGGGGTTGTTTGTTGGTTGGCGTTTGGGTAACCATGTTTTATTTATTCACCTGCCAGTCTCAGGGCACCCCTAGGTGAATGGGCTTGGTTTCCAGGGGGGGCGGCACCCCCCAGAGAGCATACTGATCCTTTGCCTCCCCCCAGGGCAGCCCAATCTTGAGCCCCGCAACTCCTGGCCACCAGATGGGCTTAGTTATGATGCGGGCGGAGCCACTAGTCACGCCAACCACCGGCACCTCCCGCCTGGCCCGTTGCTCCACCTGGGTATTTCAGGTCCTGTCCCCTCTTCGGGACTTCTCCATCCTGCCATTCGCCACTGTCACAAGAAAGGGCATGGACAGATAAAGTGGGGCACACCTTATTGTGGTATCCTGGCTGCAAAGTCGTTTTCTTTCAACACAAAGCACTGAAGTGCATACAACGGAAATCCAAAACAAGACTGAGGAAACAAAGGAAAAGGGCAGGTTTTAAAGGGGAGACAGGAAGGGGGAGGTCATAGGATCTGGCCCTGGTCTTCCACCATTGGTTTGTGCGGGTGACATCAGAGGGGCTGGAGCTGGTGTGGGCCGAATTTTCCCTTTGGCTAGTCCGGAAGTGATGTCAGGAGGCCAGTTGAAATCCACCGGGGGTGGTCTACAGGCAAGGGAGAAAAGAGCGTGCACTCTGCCACACCCCGGCATGCCTCCAACTGCCTTCACTCAAGCCCTTTGCTGCCTCCCATGCGCGTGTGTGAAAAATATATATATATATATATATATATATAATTGACCTCAAATTATAAAAATAAAGGGAGACAATGAGGACACAAAACAAAATCACCACTGTGCCTTCATGAGCTTATTTTATCTGTATGGTAGTCCTCCAGACTGCATAGAAAGGGCCCGTTTTTCAGTTCTCAACAGAAAAAGATTTTTTACACTTCTTGCAAATCTCACCTCCAAAAACTACTAAAACATGTTCTCCTCACTTAATCTCTGGTACCTAATGTAATGGAAATTAATAATATTTTTAAGGAGAGCACGAAGAAAAGGGTTAAAACCGGGGGATCAAAAGTGCCAAAACAACAAAGAAAAACAGCAAGTTGAAAATTGAGGTCAGGAGGATAAAACAAAAGTCAGAAACTCAAGAAATGAATTCAGAAAACAAGAAATAAATTGTGATAGGTGTAACAAAGGTTTTTTTATCCGAGCTTGGGTAAAGACAGGGCAAAGTGGGCGGCTGTTTAAACTTAGAGCTTCATTACCAGCGGTGACAACACAGACCCACCCTCCGATGATTGCAAAGCTACCCTGGCAACTGGAACAAGTTGTTTTCCAAGGCACATGAAGCTGCCAGCAGAAGAAATAAAATTCAAAAAATATAACACCTGAGAGCTTTTAAATCAGCTGGCAAAATGCAAGTCCCTGATTTATACCAAAATTCAAGGTTCATTAAAAACAATGTAAGTAAACTGATGTGTCCAGACATCCCTCTTTTACCTTCCCTCTGCAATCATCATTAAGTTTCTGTCTGTTTTCAGCTGTAAGCATGAAGTTAAGCACAATCATGGAGCAACCCCCAAGAAAAAAAAGAACCTCAGGGAAAAAAAATTCTCATTAACTTGCTTAAGAGGACTGCTACCAGAAAAAAGTAGCTCCTTTTTACCCTCATTTAGTGCTCCAGTCTTCAAACTGAGCATTGGACGAGGTACAGGTGGCCTCATAGGTGAGTCTTTAAACATTTATGTAGGCGGGTCACTGTCAGGATGGCAGAAGTGGACGTGAAGTTGGGCAATCAAAAGCCAAAGATTATCACTTGAGCTAAGGAATGTTCTTTACCTTGACTGATAAGAATCTTTTCTGGACCAAAGTTTTAATCCTGAAGGTAGAGACTTTATAATTAATTATATATAGACTAGGGGATTCCCCTTCAGTGGCTCTTCTCCAAAACCCCTTAAATGGTGATACACTGGAAAACAATTGCTGTAACAGGTTTTTTTTCACCTCCTCTTTGCTTGGGGTTGTTGGTTTCATATATACATACATATATATACACACACACACACACACATATTTTGCATAGTTTACTGTCAAATAATGCAAAGAAGTAAGACATGTTTCACCTTTATTTGGGCTCATGGTGAACACTCCACTGCTCCCCTTGCTAACGCAATTGAAAGAGGGCCCCCGTGGCGGATGTTTGCAAATGGCAGACCAACCACATGCGTTACCTGGTAGGTAACCGGAAAACCACCCACAATTCAGGTCGGGACTCAGACTATAAAATGCAATGAATAATAATACAGTTCGACCTTTGACATAAGAACCGCCTGACATGCAAACAACTTGATTTAGGACCAAAATTTTTGTTTTGATTTCACGGCAACATCTTGCATTACGACCGAATGTGGTCACGTGTATCCGCTTGTGCCATTGTAAACAAACAGTTGAGAGCTTTCATAAGCGTCAGTGGAGCCAGATACATGTGTTTGTGGACGTAATTTGGTCAGTGCAGTGATCTATATATATAATTCACTAATACCATGGCAAGCAAGGGCGATAACTGCTAAGGAAGGAAGAGAAGAAAATGAAGGTAAAAAGCGATTGTTAAGGGATGTTAGCTAGCAGGCGGGCCCGCGGCAATGATGATATCTCAGTCTGAGTGCACCGGCTTGCTTTGACAGTTCACAACACTCAGCTTTGAACTGAGTGCTCGACTACTGTCATTTAACTTGAGAAACAGAGATCACAATCAAAGCAAAGGGAAATTGTGCGGAAATATGAGTGGTGTTGTGTGACCGATCTCGTAATATGTACTGCATGTCAAATCCATCATCTCACAATTTTACAAAGAAAATTTGCATAAGGAGGCCCCTTCTAAACAATAACCACCTTCCGTTTCATTCTCCTCTTCCCCCTTCCACAGCCAAAGATTCAAATTAAATGGTGAGTACAGTATGAAATTGTTGTTTCTGAGTCTAGGCACTTTTATAACTTTCGTTAGTACATTAGAAAAATTATTGGTTTTGGTAAATTATGCATTATACACCCCTTTTATTATGAAAAGGTTAAGTAAGTTTCTGGGGGAGGTTGAGTGCATTATGGGTATTTCCATTATTCTTAGGGGAAAAAATAGTCTTGACCTACAACCAGGTTGAGTTACAACCAGCCCCAACAAATTGAGTTTGTAAGTCAGGGTCCACTGTATAGATATATGTGAATATGTGTGTGTGTGTGTGTGTGTGTGTGTGTGTGTGTTTTTAATATATATACACAGTCAACCCTCGTTTATCGCGTTAATCCGTTCCAGACTCTGCCATAAATGAATTTCTGTAAAGTGGATTTTTATTTATAAATCGAATATTTTCGAGTTAGAGCATAAAAAACCTCTTTACTTTTTAGAACCCTCTAGACATGAAATAACACCCTTTAGTCAAAGTTTAAACTGTCCCTTCATGACAAGACAGAGATGACAGTTCAGTCTCACAATTTAAAAAAGAATGCAAACATATTTTCCTCTTAAAAGAAGTCGTGTCAAAATGTCAGAGAGAGAAAGAGAGCAGCCTGAGTGAAAAGCAAACAATCAAAATCAATAGGGCTGTTTGGGCTTTAAGTATGAAGCACCGCGACAAAGTAGCTACAAGGAAGGCAGCAATGTGGAAGTAGTCTTTTCAGCATTTTTAGAAAGCGTCCGTATCCTCTAGGCCAGTGTAACACCCTCTGCTCCACCCCTCCATCAGGAGCAGAAAAATGTCAGGAGAGAGAAAAGACAGAGAAAGCAAACAATAAAAAATCAATATGCTGTTTGGCTTTAAAAGGCGGAATCCCCGCAGGAAGCATATCATTATATCATTGGGGAGTTTTTTTAATATATATCAGGTTGATTAAGTAGCTTCTCAGCCATCTTGCAATACCCTTGTATGAAATCAACTGGGCAAGCAACTGAGGAAGCAAGTACCATAAATTAATAGACTATTGTCTGATATATATTTAGATATGCTTACATTTAAAATCCGATAGAGTGAAGCAGTCGAAATGAAATAATAGGGGGATCACTGTATATACAGTATGTATATGTGTACATATATTTATGTGTGTGTGTGTGTATATATATATATAAAAAGATATATATATATATATATATATATATATTTTTGTGTGTGTGTGTGTGTGTGTGTGTGTGTGTTTTATATATATATAAAAGGTAAAGTCCTCACTCACTCCACTTATCACTAATTCCCCAACTTCCATGTGGGTAGAAGGCTGAAATGTGGCAGGCTTTTTCCCTTTGCAGCTTACTTACAAAGGGTTAGCGGTTTCATTTAAATTCTCACTACGGTCATAACAGTCGATACGGTCGACAATCATCTTTTTGAACTTTCTTATTTATATCCCCATCTTCCACGAAATTTGGTAGGCGTCTTCCTGTGCTAACGAAAACCGATGTACGACTTATTTCGATGGTATGGCGCCCGTGTCCGCCATATTGAACTACCAACGCCCCTAATTTTCCAACTTCCGGAGGTAGAAGGCTGACCCCATTCAAATTTGGTGGTGGTTCCCTGCGCTAACCGAAAACCGAAAGCATCGACCCATTTCGTTTGGGATGACACCCGCGGTTATATTGAACTTTCCAACCACTAAATTTTCCAACTTCCTGTGTAGGTGAAGCTGGGAATTTGGTACTTATTTCAGTGGTATGATGACATTCGGCAATTTGACTTTCACGGTCTTTGTTCTTATGGGCCCATCTTCAAAAATTTGAGTGCGGTTCCCAACGCCAACTTTGGGGACATATATGCATCCATAGCCTGTGCGCGGTCACCCGCGTGAGGCAGCCCCACCGTTGTTGGCTGCCCGCCCATATAAGGCCGCTGTCGTCCAGTCTCTACATTCCTTTCCTTGCTTCCCACGGGATTCACGCCTCCCTGCTGATAACTACAGCCTTTTTATTTAATCCACGGCTTCTCCGCTGTTTTTTTGATCATTTAACCATTATAGTTATTGTATGGGTATTTTTGACTTTCTTTATATTTCCAGGTACCCATTTCCTTTATCATTCCAACGACCCCCTTAACATGCTATCAGGTGATCACCATCGATCAAAAAACGTCACTTACCGAGTGGTTTCCAACGGGGATGGCACCTACCTTTTTCCCTTCTCTTTGTTACATATTGCCGCAAAAAGGCTCACTTTATATCAGGAACATTGTGTCTTTTGTAATTTAAAAGACTGGGACAGGTTCAAGGTGTGGACTGATGACGGTCAAGGAGATAATTATTCTACACAGGAGCACTAGAAGAGTGAAATGTTAAGCCCTTCACCTATGCATCTGCATGTGAGTTGATGGCTGCCCGGGGGTTTTTCGGTTGTCACTTTCAAATAAATAATGGCAAATATTTTAAACCTTTGGGCAACAATGCCTCTTAAACATCTTAGATTGACAGGTGGCGATTTCAGTAGTGGACACTTTGATGTTTATGAAGTTTAAACTCTCAAAAGCTGGATGTGAAGTTATGATGAAACCGGTTGTATACTTACAATGTTTGACAGATGCCCAATGTCTCTTCAACACAAGTCCTACAAATACTGCAGTAATTGAAACAAACCACACAACTCAAACCGATTATACAGCAGCAATCCAAAACTGTAGATTTGAAACTAGATTACTGTTCATGGCAACTGTACGTTGCATGCTCAGCGTAAGCTCAGCACAGCTTGGGCATAATACAACCGGAGGGCCGAACGACAATGTGGTATCAAAGAGATCCTTAACAAATAATTATTGGTATATTTTTTCCCCCAGTTTAAAAGGTTTAATTTTCTTCTTAATAAAAATTTTAAGGCAGTACTTACGCACGAAGCGTGGGTATTTTGCTAGTGTGTGTGTTGGGGGTATAAATATAATTATATTGTGCTGATGTTCATCTTGTCTCAGACGGGTTTAAAAGGGTTGACCCGGGTCAAAATTAGGTAGGTAAACACAAAGGTAGAAATCCAAGCTTGGCCCAAGGGGACTTCATAAATAAGTGGCTTTTAAGAGGTGAATGAACATTAAATGACTTAACACTATGAAGGGAAATGGAAGTTTTCATAGACTTGGGACAAGAATGCAGGCCCTGTAAAATATGACCATTTTACGGAAGGAGATAAAGGTGAACAGGTGTCAAATGGCCAAAAAACCGACCGGGTTCACTGGTCTGCCAGAGGCAAACCTCACCCCAGATAGCCCGGCCTCAAACTCAAAAGGCAGGCTTCAAGGCATGCAAGGCTAAAAAGGACTCTTTGGGTTTAAAATTTAAAAATACTTTAATTGCACAGAAATGCCCTTCAAAGAAAAGGATAAGTGTAAACTTTTGGCTTGAAAAGACAAAGAGAAAATAATGTTCTTAAAATTAAAATTTATTATTCAATTAAAGGAGAACAAAAAATGCAAGAAAAAGGAAAAAATGAGGCAAAAAAAGGCTTGCCTCAAAAAAGTGACCAAAATGAAAAACTCAATTCACAGTCCAGTAAACAAATTAAAAACAAACAAAATTCCACTAACCAGAAATAATTCAAAATGTACTTACAATAATCAAGTTTAAGTATCTTTATTCTCCTACCATCCAGACACAGTATTGCAGAATAAAAGTGGCACAAATAACGTTTCCCCCGGACTGCAGTACAACATATACATAAACACATAAGTGCAAGGACAGGTAAAGAATTACACTGTACAATAAACTGATAAATAAATAATATGTATTGAATAGATAGTATTAAAAAAAAAATTACACAAACTAATAATAAATAAAACCGCAACAAGTGCAACAAATGTACTGCATATAAATAAAACTAACAGGAGCAGCTCTAAGGGCAGGGGCAGCACAGGGTTCAGAGTCCAGAAAGCCAAGGGGTAGAAGCTGTTTCAAAACCAGGAAGAACTGGATGGTGCAATACCTTGTGATGGAAGTGGTGCAAAAGAGATTGTGGGGAGTGGGAGGGGGGCAGTCAACATAATAAACTTGACTCTACAAACCACAACTATCAGCAATACTCTGAAGGCAGTCTTCTAATCAGAATATAAAAACTGAAGGGGGGTTCTCAGCAGGGGATATTTCAGTAGCCCTGAATTCTGTGTTTGTACGAAACCCAAGGAAATATAGTCAGGAGACAAAATATGCACAATAAAAACTATGAGATAATATTTAAATAAAACCACAACAGCAAAACATAAATAATAATAAACAACACATGGGAAAAAAACAATTCAAAATCCCAAAAGAAATCACAATAAAAGGCAACATACATTCACCCAGGGAATAAACCTGGGCTGTTTTGCAGTTACTTATAGCCAGCTTCCCATACATTTAATGAGGGGAGAAGAAACAGTGGGGTGGTCAAAAAATAGAATGTCATGTGAAGATGAGAGTTGGACAGCAGATCCTTTATAGGTCAGGTAGACACTGAAAGTAAATGTGTGATTCTAGGGTGGTTTCAGTTCTCTGTGACCAATAAACAAGTTGAAAATTGTAGCAGCTATGTTTTATTGTGTACGTTACAAGAAATTTGCCCACTAATGGACTTCATCTACTGTAGTGGCATTTGCCAGCTCATATCCAATCCTGTCAGGATAAGGTCCAACCATCCTAAATGATTATTGAAAATAGATGTATGGATTTTTTTCTAATGGGACTTTTTCTGAACTTAAAGAAATGTACTTGATGCAGTAATCATTTGTCCATTTCTAACCTACTTTTCTAGTTTAGGTCAGGGAACATAGTGCCTATCTCTACAGGCATTGGATACACTGGGCCAAATAACATCTGAATGTTAACCTAGTATGCATCTCCTTGGGATGTGGTGGAAAACCCATCTAGCTGTGGTGATCATGCAAAGTACATCTAAGTAATGCCCAGGATTACTGGGTATCCAAGAATTCAAACTCTAATTCGATTCTTGAGATGTGAGGCAGCTGCAGTAATCACTGCACCACTGTGCTCTCTTGATGCAGAAATACAGAGTAAATGAAAACAATATGTTCTGTACTAGAAACAAACATTCTTGTTCTATAGGCATGTTTTGTGGACTCTGTAGACCTGAGAGAGCAGGTCTTTGGTGAGTTATTAAACCCAATGGAGGTGAAAATGCCCTGTGGCAGGAGCCTAAAGATTCATGGAATGATCCACCTACCTGATCTTTCATCACACCACATGTTAGCCTGTTTCATGAAGCGGACTATAATTCAATGGTCAGTGCCATATGCTTTAGTGCTGCTCAGCCCAGCTTTGTCTCTGTAATCATGGATAAGCTTTAAATGGGTGCCATTAAAAGCACTTGTCATCAACACAATGAGATTGAGAACAGCCTCACAAGTAAGGATCAGAGAAGCTATTTGAAACAAAAGTAGTTGAGCTGCTCCTCTAGAACCTCACCTTTAACACCAGTGTCAGTGGCTTCTCAAATAATAGAGCTGTTCCGTTCCATCTCCCATTATTGGAGCCCATTATAGTGCAAATAAAAAATAGAAAGGAGCCCAGTTTGAAGGTATTGTCCTCCATTTTCAATTAGCTGTTTTTCTCATTTTGTTGAAAGCTCCAGAGTTGTTTTATTTGTTTAATGGCTGAGGTAAAACGAGAGTGGGGAGGAAGCATCAATATACTACTGTGAATCTAAAGTCATTAAAGCATGATAAAAGCCGAGTTTCTTGAATGAATAGCCTTTATTTAATACTGGATTAGGCTGTCTTTAAAGTGTGATTGTGTGGGAAAGCAGCCTTTCATAATGGCTTATACCATGCCTATTCTTGATTTTTTGGGGATTTTTTCCCTTAAAAAAGAATTGGCATTTTTAAAATTTTGAAAATGTCACCTAAATGACTTTGGCGTTTTTCATTTAAAGTTAAGGCAAACCCAAAAAAAAAATTGCCC